>NW_028170547.1:10000-82500 GCF_963971535.1 Notolepis coatsorum
AGTTAGGAGTGTGTTAGGAGTGTGTTAGGAGTGAGTTAGGAGTGAGTTAGGAGTGAGTTACAGTAGGAGTGAGTTAGGAGTGAGTTAGGAGTGAGTTACAGTAGGAGTGAGTTAGGAGTGAGTTAGGAGTGAGTTAGGAGTGAGTTAGGAGTGAGTTACAGTAGGAGTGAGTTAGGAGTGTGTTAGGAGTGAGTTAGGAGTGAGTTAGGAGTGAGTTAGGAGTGAGTTACAGTAGGAGTGAGTTAGGAGTGAGTTAGGAGTGAGTTAGGAGTGAGTTACAGTATGAGTGAGTTAGGAGTGAGTTAGGAGTGAGTTACAGTAGGAGTGAGTTAGGAGTGAGTTAGGAGTGAGTTAGGAGTGAGTTAGGAGTGAGTTACAGTAGGAGTGAGTTAGGAGTGAGTTAGGAGTGAGTTAGGAGTAATTTAGGAGTGAGTTACAGTAGGAGTGTGTTAGGAGTGTGTTAGGAGTGTGTTAGGAGTGAGTTAGGAGTGAGTTAGGAGTGAGTTACAGTAGGAGTGAGTTAGGAGTGAGTTAGGAGTGAGTTACAGTAGGAGTGAGTTAGGAGTGAGTTAGGAGTGAGTTAGGAGTGAGTTAGGAGTGAGTTACAGTAGGAGTGAGTTAGGAGTGTGTTAGGAGTGAGTTAGGAGTGAGTTAGGAGTGAGTTACAGTAGGAGTGAGTTAGGAGTGAGTTAGGAGTGAATTAGTAGTGAGTTAGGAGTGAGTTAGGAGTGAGTTAGGAGTGAGTTAGGAGTGAGTTAGGAGTGAGTTAGGAGTGAGTTAGGAGTGTGTTAGGAGTGAGTTAGGAGTGAGTTAGGAGTGAGTTAGGAGTGTGTTAGGAGTGTGTTAGGAGTGAGTTAGGAGTGTGTTAGGAGTGAGTTAGGAGTGTGTTAGGAGTGAGTTAGGAGTGAGTTAGGAGTGTGTTAGGAGTGAGTTAGGAGTGTGTTAGGAGTGAGTTAGGAGTGAATTAGGAGTGAGTTAGGAGTGAGTTAGGAGTGAGTTAGGAGTGAGTTAGGAGTGTGTTAGGAGTGAATTAGGAGTGAGTTAGGAGTGAGTTAGGAGTGAGTAAGGAGTAAGTTAGGAGTGAGTTAGGAGTGAGTTAGGAGTGAGTTAGGAGTGAGTTAGGAGTGTGTTAGGAGTGAGTTAGGAGTGTGTTAGGAGTGAGTTAGGAGTGTGTTAGGAGTGAGTTAGGAGTAAGTTAGGAGTGAGTTAGGAGTGAGTTAGGAGTGTGTTAGGAGTGAGTTAGGAGTGTGTTAGGAGTGAGTTAGGAGTGAGTTAGGAGTGAGTTAGGAGTGAGTTAGGAGTGAGTTAGGAGTTAGTTAGGAGTAAGTTAGGAGTGAGTTAGGAGTGAGTTAGGAGTGAGTTAGGAGTGTGTTAGGAGTGAGTTAGGAGTGTGTTAGGAGTAAGTTAGGAGTGAGTTAGGAGTGAGTTAGGAGTGAGTTAGGAGTGAGTTACAGTAGGAGTGTGTTAGGAGTGAGTTAGGAGTGAGTTAGGAGTGAGTTAGGAGTGTGTTAGGAGTGAGTTAGGAGTGTGTTAGGAGTGAGTTAGGAGTGAGTTAGGAGTGTGTTAGGAGTGAGTTAGGAGTAAGTTAGGAGTGAGTTAGGAGTGAGTTAGGAGTGTGTTAGGAGTGAGTTAGGAGTGTGTTAGGAGTGAGTTAGGAGTTTGTTTCTCTGCACATAACGTAAATTGTTAAACTAGTGCTTCAGCTTCTGTACCATCAATTATGGTAAAGCAACAGTCTATGATGCTCACAGCATTAGAGCAGCCAGCCAGTGGTTTTACAAAACCAGTGTATCCATTCACATCTAACAAATGCAGGCTGAACTATTCAATTATATCAACTGTAACTATTAAATTGTTTTTATAAATGTCTCTCTATAAACATACAATCAGTCTCTCTTTAACATGTAAATTAACTGTAAATCTGGCAAATAAGAGCTTTTGCTCTGCCACCATCAAATATACATTAATCAATAGGGAAAGAAACAATCTCTCTCTTTTGCTGTTTGGCTGGCCTCCGAGTCCTCCTGTACCTAGTCGAAGCGTCGTAGTGTTGTGATTCCAGATGCTTTCAATGCAATTGGATGTGCTGTTTTTAGCGGTAGACAGTATTTACGTTTAGGTCGCGTTCACATATAGTTTTGGTGGACTCGGTGCGGTTCTGGGGGTGAAGTTGCAACATTGTTGCATTCTTCATTTGGTTCGCCTGCTTTCACACAGAGGCGGACCGAGACCTTCTGAACAATGTCACGCGGTCGAAAAGGGCGCTTGTCTATTGGACAGTGGAAATGTGTGTGTGGCTGCTGCGATCCCGTGTGTGCGCGCGCGTGTGTGTGTGTGTCTGTGTGTGTACTGCGGAGCCCTTCAGATCAGCGGAGCCGAGTTTTGACATGGCATTGATCCATTGTTCTATTGAAGCACATTACCACCATCCTCTCGCTAAACAACTTGTAGACCACTGTGTTTTTATGAGTGCCCACAAGTAGCTGTTTTAATAATATAATAAGCCGCAGGCGCCTCGGTAATAATAATAAGCCGCGTTTTTTAGGAGTGTGTTAGGAGTGAGTTAGGAGTGAGTAAGGAGTGAGTTAGTAGTGAGTTAGGAGTGAGTTAGGAGTGAGTTAGGAGTGAGTTAGGAGTGTGTTAGGAGTGAGTTAGGAGTGAGCTAGGAGTGTGTTAGGAGTGAGTTAGGAGTGAGTTAGGAGTGAGTTAGGAGTGAGTTATGAGTGTGTTAGGAGTGAGTTAGGAGTGTGTTAGGAGTGTGTTAGGAGTGAGTTAGGAGTGAGTTAGGAGTGAGTTAGGAGTGAGTTAGGAGTGTGTTAGGAGTGAGTTAGGAGTGAGTTAGGAGTGAGTTAGGAGTGAGTTAGGAGTGAGTTAGTAGTGAGTTAGGAGTGAGTTAGGAGTGTGTTAGGAGTGAATTAGGAGTGAGTTAGGAGTGAGTTAGGAGTGAGTTAGGAGTGAGTTAGGAGTGTGTTAGGAGTGAGTTAGGAGTGAGTTAGGAGTGAGTTAGGAGTGTGTTAGGAGTGTGTTAGGAGTGAGTTAGGAGTGTGTTAGGAGTGAGTTAGGAGTGAGTTAGGAGTGAGTTAGGAGTGTGTTAGGAGTGAGTTAGGAGTTAGTTAGGAGTGAGTTAGGAGTGTGTTAGGAGTGTGTTAGGAGTGAGTTGGGAGTGAGTTAGGAGTGTGTTAGGAGTGAGTTAGGAGTGAGTTAGGAGTGAGTTAGTAGTGAGTTAGAAGTGAGTTAGGAGTGAGTTAGGAGTGAGTTAGGAGTGAGTTGGGAGTGAGTTAGGATTGAGTTAGGAGTGAGTTAGGAGTGAGTTAGGAGTGAGTTAGTAGTGAGTTGGGAGTGAGTTAGGAGTGAGTTAGGAGTGAGTTAGGAGTGAGTTAGTAGTGAGTTGGGAGTGAGTTAGGAGTGAGTTAGGAGTGAGTTAGGAGTGAGTTAGAGTGAGTTAGTAGTGAGTTATGTTTGAGTTAGGAGTGAGTTAGGAGTGAGTTAGGAGTGAGTTAGAGTGAGTTAGTAGTGAGTTGGGAGTGAGTTCGGAGTGAGTTAGTAGTGAGTTAGGGGTGAGTTAGGAGTGAGTTAGGAGTGAGTTAGGAGTGAGTTAGGAGTGTGTTAGGAGTGTGTTAGGAGTGAGTTAGGAGTGAGTTGGGAGTGAGTCAGGAGTGAGTTAGTAGTGAGTTAGGAGTGAGTTAGGAGTGAGTTAGGAGTGAGTTGGGAGTGAGTTAGGAGTGAGTTAGGAGTGAGTTGGGAGTCAAGTCAAGTCAGTTTTATTTGTATAGCACATTTCCAGGCAGCGGCAGCTGACACCAAAGTGCTTCACAAGCAAGTTGATAAAAATAAATTAGTGTGAGGCAAGGTATAAGATTAAAAAAAAAAAGAAAAAAAAACATAGCAAAGCAATGAAAGCAACTAAAACAAAACAATATGGTGCAAGATATAGGATTAAAAACATAATAAAGCAATGAAAGTAATAAAAACTGGTAGGACACAGTAAAACAAAGAGGATAGAAGGGCCAGGGGTCTAGTGGTGGTTAAGTAGGGGGGAAGGCCAAGGAGAACAGGTAGGTTTTCAAGAGTGAGTTATGAGTGAGTTGGGAGTGAGTTAGGAGTGAGTTAGGAGTGAGTTGGGAGTGAGTTAGGAGTGAGTTGGGAGTGAGTTAGGAGTGAGTTAGGAGTGAGTTGGGAGTGAGTTAGGAGTGAGTTGGGAGTGAGTTAGGAGTGAGTTAGGAGTGAGTTGGGAGTGAGTTGGGAGTGAGTTAGGAGTAAGTTAGGAGTGAGTTAGGAGTGAGTTAGGAGTGAGTTAGGAGTGAGTTAGGAGTGAGTTAGGAGTGTGTTAGGAGTGTGTTAGGAGTGTGTTAGGAGTAAGTTAGGAGTGAGTTAGGAGTGAGTTAGGAGTGAGTTAGGAGTGAGTTAGGAGTGTGTTAGGAGTGTGTTAGGAGTGAGTTGGGAGTGAGTTAGGAGTGAGTTAGGAGTGAGTTAGGAGTGCGTTAGGAGTGTGTTAGGAGTGAGTTAGGAGTGAGTTAAGAGTGTTAGGAGTAAGTTAGGAGTGAGTTAGGAGTGAGTTAGGAGTGAGTTAGGAGTGAGTTAGGAGTGTGTTAGGAGTGTGTTAGGAGTGAGTTAGGAGTGTGTTAGGAGTGATTTAGGAGTGAGTTAGGAGTGAGTTAGGAGTGTGTTAGGAGTGAGTTAGGAGTTAGTTAGGAGTGAGTTAGGAGTGTGTTAGGAGTGTGTTAGGAGTAAGTTGGGAGTGAGTTAGGAGTGTGTTAGGAGTGAGTTAGGAGTGAGTTAGGAGTGAGTTAGGAGTGAGTTAGTAGTGAGTTAGGAGTGAGTTAGGAGTGAGTTAGGAGTGAGTTAGGAGTGAGTTAGGATTGAGTTAGGAGTGAGTTAGGAGTGAGTTAGGAGTGAGTTAGTAGTGAGTGAGTTAGGAGTGAGTTAGGAGTGAGTTAGGAGTGAGTTAGTAGTGAGTTGGGAGTGAGTTAGGTTTGAGTTAGGAGTGAGTTAGGAGTGAGTTAGGAGTGAGTTAGGAGTGAGTTAGAGTGAGTTAGTAGTGAGTTGGGAGTGAGTTAGGAGTGAGTTAGTAGTGAGTTAGGGGTGAGTTAGGAGTGAGTTAGGAGTGAGTTAGGAGTGAGTTAGGAGTGTGTTAGGAGTGTGTTAGGAGTGAGTTAGGAGTGAGTTGGGAGTGAGTCAGGAG
The DNA here is from genome assembly GCF_963971535.1 of Notolepis coatsorum. Lineage (NCBI taxonomy): Eukaryota > Metazoa > Chordata > Actinopteri > Aulopiformes > Paralepididae > Notolepis > Notolepis coatsorum. Next base: position 15,183 of record NW_028170547.1, read on the forward strand.
TGAGTTAGTAGTGAGTTAGGAGTGAGTTAGGAGTGAGTTAGGAGTGAGTTGGGAGTGAGTTAGGAGTGAGTTAGGAGTGAGTTGGGAGTCAAGTCAAGTCAAGTCAGTTTTATTTGTATAGCACATTTCCAGGCAGCGGCAGCTGACACCAAAGTGCTTCACAAGCAAGTTGATAAAAATTAATTAGTGTGAGGCAAGGTATAAGATTAAAAAAAAAAAACATAGCAAAGCAATGAAAGCAACTAAAACAAAACAATATTGTGCAAGATATAGGATTAAAAACATAACACAGCAATGAAAGTAATAAAAACTGGTAGGACACAGTAAAACAAAGAGGATAGAAGGGCCAGGGGTCTAGTGGTGGTTAAGTAGGGGGGAAGGCCAAGGAGAACAGGTAGGTTTTCAAGAGTGAGTTATGAGTGAGTTGGGAGTGAGTTAGGAGTGAGTTAGGAGTGAGTTGGGAGTGAGTTAGGAGTGAGTTGGGAGTGAGTTAGGAGTGAGTTAGGAGTGAGTTGGGAGTGAGTTAGGAGTGAGTTGGGAGTGAGTTGGGAGTGAGTTAGGAGTAAGTTAGGAGTGAGTTAGGAGTGAGTTGGGAGTGAGTTAGGAGTGAGTTAGGAGTGAGTTAGGAGTGAGTTGGGAGTGAGTTGGGAGTGAGTTAGGAGTAAGTTAGGAGTGAGTTGGGAGTGAGTTAGGAGTGAGTTGGGAGTGAGTTAGGAGTGAGTTGGGAGTGAGTTAGGAGTGAGTTGGGAGTGAGTTAGGAGTGAGTTAGGAGTGAGTTGGGAGTGAGTTGGGAGTGAGTTAGGAGTAAGTTAGGAGTGAGTTAGGAGTGAGTTAGGAGTGAGTTAGGAGTGAGTTAGGAGTGAGTTAGGAGTGTGTTAGGAGTGTGTTAGGAGTGTGTTAGGAGTAAGTTAGGAGTGAGTTAGGAGTGAGTTAGGAGTGAGTTAGGAGTGAGTTAGGAGTGTGTTAGGAGTGTGTTAGGAGTGAGTTGGGAGTGAGTTAGGAGTGAGTTAGGAGTGAGTTAGGAGTGCGTTAGGAGTGTGTTAGGAGTGAGTTAGGAGTGAGTTAAGAGTGTTAGGAGTAAGTTAGGAGTGAGTTAGGAGTGAGTTAGGAGTGAGTTAGGAGTGAGTTAGGAGTGAGTTAGGAGTGTGTTAGGAGTGTGTTAGGAGTGAGTTAGGAGTGTGTTAGGAGTGATTTAGGAGTGAGTTAGGAGTGAGTTAGGAGTGTGTTAGGAGTGAGTTAGGAGTTAGTTAGGAGTGAGTTAGGAGTGTGTTAGGAGTGTGTTAGGAGTGAGTTGGGAGTGAGTTAGGAGTGTGTTAGGAGTGAGTTAGGAGTGAGTTAGGAGTGAGTTAGGAGTGAGTTAGTAGTGAGTTAGGAGTGAGTTAGGAGTGAGTTGGGAGTGAGTTAGGGTTGAGTTAGGAGTGAGTTAGGAGTGAGTTAGGAGTGAGTTAGTAGTGAGTTGGGAGTGAGTTAGGAGTGAGTTAGGAGTGAGTTAGGAGTGAGTTAGTAGTGAGTTGGGAGTGAGTTAGGTTTGAGTTAGGAGTGAGTTAGGAGTGAGTTAGGAGTGAGTTAGGAGTGAGTTAGAGTGAGTTAGTAGTGAGTTGGGAGTGAGTTAGGAGTGAGTTAGGAGTGAGTTAGGAGTGAGTTAGGAGTGTGTTAGGAGTGTGTTAGGAGTGAGTTGGGAGTGAGTTGGGAGTGAGTCAGGAGTGAGTTAGTAGTGAGTTAGGAGTGAGTTAGGAGTGAGTTAGGAGTGAGTTGGGAGTGAGTTAGGAGTGAGTTAGGAGTGAGTTGGGAGTCAAGTCAAGTCAGTTTTATTTGTATAGCACATTTCCAGGCAGCGGCAGCTGACACCAAAGTGCTTCACAAGCAAGTTGATAAAAATAAATTAGTGTGAGGCAAGGTATAAGATTAAAAAAAAATAAAAAAAAAACATAGCAAAGCAATGAAAGCAACTAAAACAAAACAATATGGTGCAAGATATAGGATTAAAAACATAACAAAGCAATGAAAGTAATAAAAACTGGTAGGACACAGTAAAACAAAGAGGATAGAAGGGCCAGGGGTCTAGTGGTGGTTAAGTAGGGGGGAAGGCCAAGGAGAACAGGTAGGTTTTCAAGAGTGAGTTATGAGTGAGTTGGGAGTGAGTTAGGAGTGAGTTAGGAGTGAGTTGGGAGTGAGTTAGGAGTGAGTTGGGAGTGAGTTAGGAGTGAGTTAGGAGTGAGTTGGGAGTGAGTTAGGAGTGAGTTGGGAGTGAGTTAGGAGTGAGTTAGGAGTGAGTTGGGAGTGAGTTGGGAGTGAGTTAGGAGTAAGTTAGGAGTGAGTTAGGAGTGAGTTTGGAGTGAGTTAGGAGTGAGTTAGGAGTGTGTTAGGAGTGTGTTAGGAGTGTGTTAGGAGTAAGTTAGGAGTGAGTTAGGAGTGAGTTAGGAGTGAGTTAGGAGTGAGTTAGGAGTGTGTTAGGAGTGAGTTAGGAGTAAGTTAGGAGTGAGTTAGGAGTGAGTTAGGAGTGTGTTAGGAGTGAGTTAGGAGTGTGTTAGGAGTGAGTTAGGAGTGAGTTAGGAGTGAGTTAGGAGTGAGTTAGGAGTGAGTTAGGAGTGAGTTAGGAGTTAGTTAGGAGTAAGTTAGGAGTGAGTTAGGAGTGAGTTAGGAGTGAGTTAGGAGTGTGTTAGGAGTGAGTTAGGAGTGTGTTAGGAGTGAGTTAGGAGTGAGTTAGGAGTGAGTTAGGAGTGAGTTAGGAGTGAGTTACAGTAGGAGTGTGTTAGGAGTGAGTTAGGAGTGAGTTAGGAGTGAGTTAGGAGTGTGTTAGGAGTGAGTTAGGAGTGTGTTAGGAGTGAGTTAGGAGTGAGTTAGGAGTGTGTTAGGAGTGAGTTAGGAGTAAGTTAGGAGTGAGTTAGGAGTGAGTTAGGAGTGTGTTAGGAGTGAGTTAGGAGTGTGTTAGGAGTGAGTTAGGAGTTTGTTTCTCTGCACATAACGTAAATTGTTAAACTAGTGCTTCAGCTTCTGTACCATCAAGTATGGTAAAGCAACAGTCTATGATGCTCACAGCATTAGAGCAGCCAGCCAGTGGTTTTACAAAACCAGTGTATCCATTCACATCTAACAAATGCAGGCTGAACTATTCAATTATATCAACTGTAACTATTAAATTGTTTTTATAAATGTCTCTCTATAAACATACAATCAGTCTCTCTTTAACATGTAAATTAACTGTAAATCTGTCAAATAAGAGCTTTTGCTCTGCCACCATCAAATATACATTAATCAATAGGGAAAGAAACAATCTCTCTCTTTTGCTGTTTGGCTGGCCTCCGAGTCCTCCTGTACCTAGTCGAAGCGTCGTAGTGTTGTGATTCCAGATGCTTTCAATGCAATTGGATGTGCTGTTTTTAGCGGTAGACAGTATTTACGTTTAGGTCGCTTTCACATATAGTTTTGGTGGACTCGGTGCGGTTCTGGGGGTGAAGTTGCAACATTGTTGCATTCTTCATTTGGTTCGCCTGCTTTCACACAGAGGCGGACCGAGACCTTCTGAACAATGTCACGCGGTCGAAAAGGGCGCTTGTCTATTGGACAGTGGAAATGTGTGTGTGGCTGCTGCGATCCCGTGTGTGCGCGCGCGTGTGTGTGTGTGTCTGTGTGTGTACTGCGGAGCCCTTCAGATCAGCGGAGCCGAGTTTTGACATGGCATTGATCCATTGTTCTATTGAAGCACATTACCACCATCCTCTCGCTAAACAACTTGTAGACCACGGTGTTTTTATGAGTGCCCACAAGTAGCTGTTTTAATAATATAATAAGCCGCAGGCGCCTCGGTAATAATAATAAGCCGCGTTTTTTAGGAGTGTGTTAGGAGTGAGTTAGGAGTGAGTAAGGAGTGAGTTAGTAGTGAGTTAGGAGTGAGTTAGGAGTGAGTTAGGAGTGAGTTAGGAGTGTGTTAGGAGTGAGTTAGGAGTGAGCTAGGAGTGTGTTAGGAGTGAGTTAGGAGTGAGTTAGGAGTGAGTTAGGAGTGAGTTAGGAGTGTGTTAGGAGTGAGTTAGGAGTGTGTTAGGAGTGTGTTAGGAGTGAGTTAGGAGTGAGTTAGGAGTGAGTTAGGAGTGAGTTAGGAGTGAGTTAGGAGTGTGTTAGGAGTGAGTTAGGAGTGAGTTAGGAGTGAGTTAGGAGTGAGTTAGGAGTGAGTTAGTAGTGAGTTAGGAGTGAGTTAGGAGTGTGTTAGGAGTGAATTAGGAGTGAGTTAGGAGTGAGTTAGGAGTGAGTTAGGAGTGAGTTAGGAGTGTGTTAGGAGTGAGTTAGGAGTGAGTTAGGAGTGAGTTAGGAGTGAGTTAGGAGTGAGTTAGGAGTGTGTTAGGAGTGAGTTAGGAGTAAGTTAGGAGTGAGTTAGGAGTGAGTTAGGAGTGTGTTAGGAGTGAGTTAGGAGTGTGTTAGGAGTGAGTTAGGAGTGAGTTAGGAGTGAGTTAGGAGTGAGTTAGGAGTTAGTTAGGAGTAAGTTAGGAGTGAGTTAGGAGTGAGTTAGGAGTGTGTTAGGAGTGAGTTAGGAGTGTGTTAGGAGTAAGTTAGGAGTGAGTTAGGAGTGAGTTAGGAGTGAGTTAGGAGTGAGTTAGGAGTGAGTTGGGAGTGAGTTAGGAGTGAGTTAGGAGTGAGTTAGGAGTGAGTTAGTAGTGAGTTGGGAGTGAGTTAGGAGTGAGTTAGGAGTGAGTTAGGAGTGAGTTAGGAGTGAGTTAGAGTGAGTTAGTAGTGAGTTAGGTTTGAGTTAGGAGTGAGTTAGGAGTGAGTTAGGAGTGAGTTAGAGTGAGTTAGTAGTGAGTTGGGAGTGAGTTCGGAGTGAGTTAGTAGTGAGTTAGGGGTGAGTTAGGAGTGAGTTAGGAGTGAGTTAGGAGTGAGTTAGGAGTGTGTTAGGAGTGTGTTAGGAGTGAGTTAGGAGTGAGTTGGGAGTGAGTCAGGAGTGAGTTAGTAGTGAGTTAGGAGTGAGTTAGGAGTGAGTTAGGAGTGAGTTGGGAGTGAGTTAGGAGTGAGTTAGGAGTGAGTTGGGAGTCAAGTCAAGTCAGTTTTATTTGTATAGCACATTTCCAAGCAGCGGCAGCTGACACCAAAGTGCTTCACAAGCAAGTTGATAAAAATAAATTAGTGTGAGGCAAGGTATAAGATTAAAAAAACAAAGAAAAAAAACATAGCAAAGCAATGAAAGCAACTAAAACAAAACAATATGGTGCAAGATATAGGATTAAAAACATAATAAAGCAATGAAAGTAATAAAAACTGGTAGGACACAGTAAAACAAAGAGGATAGAAGGGCCAGGGGTCTAGTGGTGGTTAAGTAGGGGGGAAGGCCAAGGAGAACAGGTAGGTTTTCAAGAGTGAGTTATGAGTGAGTTGGGAGTGAGTTAGGAGTGAGTTAGGAGTGAGTTGGGAGTGAGTTAGGAGTGAGTTGGGAGTGAGTTAGGAGTGAGTTGGGAGTGAGTTAGGAGTGAGTTGGGAGTGAGTTAGGAGTGAGTTAGGAGTGAGTTGGGAGTGAGTTGGGAGTGAGTTAGGAGTAAGTTAGGAGTGAGTTAGGAGTGAGTTAGGAGTGAGTTAGGAGTGAGTTAGGAGTGAGTTAGGAGTGTGTTAGGAGTGTGTTAGGAGTGTGTTAGGAGTAAGTTAGGAGTGAGTTAGGAGTGAGTTAGGAGTGAGTTAGGAGTGAGTTAGGAGTGTGTTAGGAGTGTGTTAGGAGTGAGTTGGGAGTGAGTTAGGAGTGAGTTAGGAGTGAGTTAGGAGTGCGTTAGGAGTGTGTTAGGAGTGAGTTAGGAGTGAGTTAAGAGTGTTAGGAGTAAGTTAGGAGTGAGTTAGGAGTGAGTTAGGAGTGAGTTAAGAGTGTTAGGAGTAAGTTAGGAGTGAGTTAGGAGTGAGTTAGGAGTGAGTTAGGAGTGAGTTAGGAGTGTGTTAGGAGTGTGTTAGGAGTGAGTTAGGAGTGTGTTAGGAGTGATTTAGGAGTGAGTTAGGAGTGAGTTAGGAGTGTGTTAGGAGTGAGTTAGGAGTTAGTTAGGAGTGAGTTAGGAGTGTGTTAGGAGTGTGTTAGGAGTGAGTTGGGAGTGAGTTAGGAGTGTGTTAGGAGTGAGTTAGGAGTGAGTTAGGAGTGAGTTAGGAGTGAGTTAGTAGTGAGTTAGGAGTGAGTTAGGAGTGAGTTAGGAGTGAGTTAGGAGTGAGTTGGGAGTGAGTTAGGATTGAGTTAGGAGTGAGTTAGGAGTGAGTTAGGAGTGAGTTAGTAGTGAGTTGGGAGTGAGTTAGGAGTGAGTTAGGATTGAGTTAGGAGTGAGTTAGTAGTGAGTTGGGAGTGAGTTAGGTTTGAGTTAGGAGTGAGTTAGGAGTGAGTTAGGAGTGAGTTAGGAGTGAGTTAGAGTGAGTTAGTAGTGAGTTGGGAGTGAGTTAGGAGTGAGTTAGTAGTGAGTTAGGGGTGAGTTAGGAGTGAGTTAGGAGTGAGTTAGGAGTGAGTTAGGAGTGAGTTAGGAGTGTGTTAGGAGTGTGTTAGGAGTGAGTTGGGAGTGAGTTGGGAGTGAGTCAGGAGTGAGTTAGTAGTGAGTTAGGAGTGAGTTAGGAGTGAGTTAGGAGTGAGTTGGGAGTGAGTTAGGAGTGAGTTAGGAGTGAGTTGGGAGTCAAGTCAAGTCAAGTCAGTTTTATTTGTATAGCACATTTCCAGGCAGCGGCAGCTGACACCAAAGTGCTTCACAAGCAAGTTGATAAAAATAAATTAGTGTGAGGCAAGGTATAAGATTAAAAAATAAAAATAAAAAAAACATAGCAAAGCAATGAAAGCAACTAAAACAAAACAATATGGTGCAAGATATAGGATTAAAAACATAACAAAGCAATGAAAGTAATAAAAACTGGTAGGACACAGTAAAACAAAGAGGATAGAAGGGCCAGGGGTCTAGTGGTGGTTAAGTAGGGGGGAAGGCCAAGGAGAACAGGTAGGTTTTCAAGAGTGAGTTATGAGTGAGTTGGGAGTGAGTTAGGAGTGAGTTAGGAGTGAGTTGGGAGTGAGTTAGGAGTGAGTTGGGAGTGAGTTAGGAGTGAGTTGGGAGTGAGTTAGGAGTGAGTTGGGAGTGAGTTAGGAGTGAGTTAGGAGTGAGTTGGGAGTGAGTTGGGAGTGAGTTAGGAGTAAGTTAGGAGTGAGTTAGGAGTGAGTTAGGAGTGAGTTAGGAGTGTGTTAGGAGTGTGTTAGGAGTAAGTTAGGAGTGAGTTAGGAGTGAGTTAGGAGTGAGTTAGGAGTGAGTTAGGAGTGTGTTAGGAGTGTGTTAGGAGTGAGTTGGGAGTGAGTTAGGAGTGAGTTAGGAGTGAGTTAGGAGTGTGTTAGGAGTGAGTTAGGAGTGAGCTAGGAGTGTGTTAGGAGTGAGTTAGGAGTGAGTTACAGTAGGAGTGTGTTAGGAGTGAGTTAGGAGTGAGTTAGGAGTGAGTTAGGAGTGAGTTACAGTAGGAGTGTGTTAGGAGTGAGTTAGGAGTGAGTTAGGAGTGTGTTAGGAGTGAGTTAGGAGTGAGTTAGGAGTGAGTTAGGAGTGAGTTAGGAGTGAGTTAGGAGTGAATTAGTAGTGAGTTAGGAGTAAGTTAGTAGTGTGTTAGGAGTGAGTTAGGAGTGTGTTAGGAGTGAGTTAGGAGTGATTAAGGAGTGTGTTAGGAGTGTGTTAGTAGTGTGTTAGGAGTGAGTTAGAGTGAGTTAGGAGTGAGTTAGGAGTGAGTTAGTAGTGTGTTAGGAGTGAGTTAGAGTGAGTTAGGAGTGAGTTAGGAGTGAGTTAGTAGTGTGTTAGGAGTGAGTTAGAGTGAGTTAGGAGTGAGTTAGGAGTGTGTTAGGAGTGTGTTAGGAGTGTGTTAGGAGTAAGTTAGGAGTGAGTTAGGAGTGAGTTAGGAGTGAGTTAGGAGTGAGTTAGGAGTGAGTTAGGAGTGAGTTAGGAGTGAGTTAGGAGTGAATTAGTAGTGAGTTAGGAGTGAGTTAGGAGTAAGTTAGGAGTGAGTAAGGAGTGAGTTAGTAGTGAGTTAGGAGTGAGTTAGGAGTGCGTTAGGAGTGAGTTAGGAGTGAGTTAGGAGTGTGTTAGGAGTGAGTTAGGAGTGAGCTAGGAGTGTGTTAGGAGTGAGTTAGGAGTGAGTTAGGAGTGAGTTAGGAGTGAGTTAGGAGTGAGTTAGGAGTGTGTTAGGAGTGTGTTAGGAGTGTGTTAGGAGTAAGTTAGGAGTGAGTTAGGAGTGAGTTAGGAGTGAGTTAGGAGTGAGTTAGGAGTGTGTTAGGAGTGTGTTAGGAGTGAGTTGGGAGTGAGTTAGGAGTGAGTTAGGAGTGAGTTAGGAGTGCGTTAAGAGTGTGTTAGGAGTGAGTTAGGAGTGAGTTAAGAGTGTTAGGAGTGAGTTAGGAGTGAGTTAGGAGTGAGTTAGGAGTGAGTTAGGAGTGTGTTAGGAGTGTGTTAGGAGTGAGTTAGGAGTGTGTTAGGAGTGATTTAGGAGTGAGTTAGGAGTGAGTTAGGAGTGTGTTAGGAGTGAGTTAGGAGTTAGTTAGGAGTGAGTTAGGAGTGTGTTAGGAGTGTGTTAGGAGTGAGTTGGGAGTGAGTTAGGAGTGTGTTAGGAGTGAGTTAGGAGTGAGTTAGGAGTGAGTTGGGAGTGAGTTAGGATTGAGTTAGGAGTGAGTTAGGAGTGAGTTAGGAGTGAGTTAGTAGTGAGTTGGGAGTGAGTTAGGAGTGAGTTAGGATTGAGTTAGGAGTGAGTTAGTAGTGAGTTGGGAGTGAGTTAGGTTTGAGTTAGGAGTGAGTTAGGAGTGAGTTAGGAGTGAGTTAGGAGTGAGTTAGAGTGAGTTAGGAGTGAGTTAGGAGTGAGCTAGGAGTGTGTTAGGAGTGAGTTAGGAGTGAGTTAGGAGTGAGTTAGGAGTGAGTTAGGAGTGTGTTAGGAGTGAGTTAGGAGTGTGTTAGGAGTGTGTTAGGAGTGAGTTAGGAGTGAGTTAGGAGTGAGTTAGGAGTCAGTTAGTAGTGAGTTAGGAGTGAGTTAGGAGTGAGTTAGGAGTGAGTAAGGAGTGAGTTAGGAGTGAGTAAGGAGTGTGTTAGGAGTGAGTTAGGAGTGAGTTAGGAGTGTGTTAGGAGTGAGTTAGGAGTGAGTTAGGAGTGAGTTAGGAGTGAGTTAGGAGTGTGTTAGGAGTGAGTTAGGAGTGTGTTAGGAGTGTGTTAGGAGTGAGTTAGGAGTGAGTTAGGAGTGAGTTTGGAGTGAGTTAGGAGTGAGTTAGGAGTGAGTTAGGAGTGAGTTAGGAGTGTGTTAGTAGTGAGTTAGGAGTGAGTTAGGAGTGAGTTAGGAGTGAGTTAGGAGTGAGTTAGGAGTGTGTTAGGAGTGAATTAGGAGTGAGTTAGGAGTGAGTTAGGAGTGAGTTAGGAATGTGTTAGGAGTGAGTTAGGAGTGAGTTAGGAGTGAGTTAGGAGTGAGTTAGGAGTGAGTTAGGAGTGTGTTAGGAGTGTGTTAGCAGTGAGTTAGGAGTGTGTTAGGAGTGAGTTAGGAGTGAGTTAGGAGTGAGTTAGGAGTGTGTTAGGAGTGAGTTAGGAGTTAGTTAGGAGTGAGTTAGGAGTGTGTTAGGAGTGTGTTAGGAGTGAGTTGGGAGTGAGTTAGGAGTGTGTTAGGAGTGAGTTAGGAGTGAGTTAGGAGTGAGTTAGGAGTGAGTTAGTAGTGAGTTAGGAGTGAGTTAGGAGTGAGTTAGGAGTGAGTTACGAGTGAGTTAGGATTGAGTTAGGAGTGAGTTAGGAGTGAGTTAGGAGTGAGTTAGTAGTGAGTTGGGAGTGAGTTAGGAGTGAGTTAGGAGTGAGTTAGTAGTGAGTTGGGAGTGAGTTAGGTTTGAGTTAGGAGTGAGTTAGGAGTGAGTTAGGAGTGAGTTAGGAGTGAGTTAGGAGTGAGTTAGGAGTGAGTTAGGAGTGTGTTAGGAGTGTGTTAGGAGTGAGTTGGGAGTGAGTTAGGAGTGAGTTAGGAGTGAGTTAGGAGTGCGTTAAGAGTGTGTTAGGAGTGAGTTAGGAGTGAGTTAAGAGTGTTAGGAGTAAGTTAGGAGTGAGTTAGGAGTGAGTTAGGAGTGAGTTAGGAGTGAGTTGGGAGTGAGTTAGGAGTGAGTTGGGAGTGAGTTAGGAGTGAGTTAGGAGTGAGTTGGGAGTGAGTTAGGAGTGAGTTGGGAGTGAGTTAGGAGTGAGTTAGGAGTGCGTTGGGAGTGAGTTGGGAGTGAGTTAGGAGTGAGTTAGGAGTGAGTTAGGAGTGAGTTAGGAGTGAGTTAGGAGTGAGTTAGGAGTGTGTTAGGAGTGTGTTAGGAGTGTGTTAGGAGTAAGTTAGGAGTGAGTTAGGAGTGAGTTAGGAGTGAGTTAGGAGTGAGTTAGGAGTGTGTTAGGAGTGTGTTAGGAGTGAGTTGGGAGTGAGTTAGGAGTGAGTTAGGAGTGAGTTAGGAGTGCGTTAAGAGTGTGTTAGGAGTGAGTTAGGAGTGAGTTAAGAGTGTTAGGAGTAAGTTAGGAGTGAGTTAGGAGTGAGTTAGGAGTGAGTTAGGAGTGAGTTAGGAGTGTGTTAGGAGTGTGTTAGGAGTGAGTTAGGAGTGTGTTAGGAGTGATTTAGGAGTGAGTTAGGAGTGAGTTAGGAGTGTGTTAGGAGTGAGTTAGGAGTTAGTTAGGAGTGAGTTAGGAGTGTGTTAGGAGTGTGTTAGGAGTGAGTTGGGAGTGAGTTAGGAGTGTGTTAGGAGTGAGTTAGGAGTGAGTTAGGAGTGAGTTAGGAGTGAGTTAGTAGTGAGTTAGGAGTGAGTTAGGAGTGAGTTAGGAGTGAGTTGGGAGTGAGTTAGGATTGAGTTAGGAGTGAGTTAGGAGTGAGTTAGGAGTGAGTTAGTAGTGAGTTGGGAGTGAGTTAGGAGTGAGTTAGGATTGAGTTAGGAGTGAGTTAGTAGTGAGTTGGGAGTGAGTTAGGTTTGAGTTAGGAGTGAGTTAGGAGTGAGTTAGGAGTGAGTTAGGAGTGAGTTAGAGTGAGTTAGTAGTGAGTTGGGAGTGAGTTAGGAGTGAGTTAGTAGTGAGTTAGGGGTGAGTTAGGAGTGAGTTAGGAGTGAGTTAGGAGTGAGTTAGGAGTGTGTTAGGAGTGTGTTAGGAGTGAGTTGGGAGTGAGTTGGGAGTGAGTCAGGAGTGAGTTAGTAGTGAGTTAGGAGTGAGTTAGGAGTGAGTTAGGAGTGAGTTAGGAGTGAGTTAGAGTGAGTTAGTAGTGAGTTGGGAGTGAGTTAGGAGTGAGTTAGTAGTGAGTTAGGGGTGAGTTAGGAGTGAGTTAGGAGTGAGTTAGGAGTGAGTTAGGAGTGAGTTAGGAGTGTGTTAGGAGTGTGTTAGGAGTGAGTTGGGAGTGAGTTGGGAGTGAGTCAGGAGTGAGTTAGTAGTGAGTTAGGAGTGAGTTAGGAGTGAGTTAGGAGTGAGTTGGGAGTGAGTTAGGAGTGAGTTAGGAGTGAGTTGGGAGTCAAGTCAAGTCAAGTCAGTTTTATTTGTATAGCACATTTCCAGGCAGCGGCAGCTGACACCAAAGTGCTTCACAAGCAAGTTGATAAAAATAAATTAGTGTGAGGCAAGGTATAAGATTAAAAAATAAAAATAAAAAAAACATAGCAAAGCAATGAAAGCAACTAAAACAAAACAATATGGTGCAAGATATAGGATTAAAAACATAACAAAGCAATGAAAGTAATAAAAACTGGTAGGACACAGTAAAACAAAGAGGATAGAAGGGCCAGGGGTCTAGTGGTGGTTAAGTAGGGGGGAAGGCCAAGGAGAACAGGTAGGTTTTCAAGAGTGAGTTATGAGTGAGTTGGGAGTGAGTTAGGAGTGAGTTAGGAGTGAGTTGGGAGTGAGTTAGGAGTGAGTTGGGAGTGAGTTAGGAGTGAGTTGGGAGTGAGTTAGGAGTGAGTTGGGAGTGAGTTAGGAGTGAGTTAGGAGTGAGTTGGGAGTGAGTTGGGAGTGAGTTAGGAGTAAGTTAGGAGTGAGTTAGGAGTGAGTTAGGAGTGAGTTAGGAGTGTGTTAGGAGTGTGTTAGGAGTAAGTTAGGAGTGAGTTAGGAGTGAGTTAGGAGTGAGTTAGGAGTGTGTTAGGAGTGTGTTAGGAGTGAGTTGGGAGTGAGTTAGGAGTGAGTTAGGAGTGAGTTAGGAGTGTGTTAGGAGTGAGTTAGGAGTGAGCTAGGAGTGTGTTAGGAGTGAGTTAGGAGTGAGTTACAGTAGGAGTGTGTTAGGAGTGAGTTAGGAGTGAGTTAGGAGTGAGTTAGGAGTGAGTTACAGTAGGAGTGTGTTAGGAGTGAGTTAGGAGTGAGTTAGGAGTGAGTTAGGAGTGAGTTAGGAGTGAGTTAGGAGTGAGTTAGGAGTGAATTAGTAGTGAGTTAGGAGTAAGTTAGTAGTGTGTTAGGAGTGAGTTAGGAGTGTGTTAGGAGTGAGTTAGGAGTGATTAAGGAGTGTGTTAGGAGTGTGTTAGTAGTGTGTTAGGAGTGAGTTAGAGTGAGTTAGGAGTGAGTTAGGAGTGAGTTAGTAGTGTGTTAGGAGTGAGTTAGAGTGAGTTAGGAGTGAGTTAGGAGTGAGTTAGTAGTGTGTTAGGAGTGAGTTAGAGTGAGTTAGGAGTGAGTTAGGAGTGTGTTAGGAGTGTGTTAGGAGTGTGTTAGGAGTAAGTTAGGAGTGAGTTAGGAGTGAGTTAGGAGTGAGTTAGGAGTGAGTTAGGAGTGAGTTAGGAGTGAGTTAGGAGTGAGTTAGGAGTGAATTAGTAGTGAGTTAGGAGTGAGTTAGGAGTAAGTTAGGAGTGAGTAAGGAGTGAGTTAGTAGTGAGTTAGGAGTGAGTTAGGAGTGCGTTAGGAGTGAGTTAGGAGTGAGTTAGGAGTGTGTTAGGAGTGAGTTAGGAGTGAGCTAGGAGTGTGTTAGGAGTGAGTTAGGAGTGAGTTAGGAGTGAGTTAGGAGTGAGTTAGGAGTGAGTTAGGAGTGAGTTAGGAGTGAGTTAGGAGTGTGTTAGGAGTGTGTTAGGAGTGTGTTAGGAGTAAGTTAGGAGTGAGTTAGGAGTGAGTTAGGAGTGAGTTAGGAGTGAGTTAGGAGTGTGTTAGGAGTGTGTTAGGAGTGAGTTGGGAGTGAGTTAGGAGTGAGTTAGGAGTGAGTTAGGAGTGCGTTAAGAGTGTGTTAGGAGTGAGTTAGGAGTGAGTTAAGAGTGTTAGGAGTAAGTTAGGAGTGAGTTAGGAGTGAGTTAGGAGTGAGTTAGGAGTGAGTTAGGAGTGTGTTAGGAGTGTGTTAGGAGTGAGTTAGGAGTGTGTTAGGAGTGATTTAGGAGTGAGTTAGGAGTGAGTTAGGAGTGTGTTAGGAGTGAGTTAGGAGTTAGTTAGGAGTGAGTTAGGAGTGTGTTAGGAGTGTGTTATGAGTGAGTTGGGAGTGAGTTAGGAGTGTGTTAGGAGTGAGTTAGGAGTGAGTTAGGAGTGAGTTAGGAGTGAGTTAGTAGTGAGTTAGGAGTGAGTTAGGAGTGAGTTAGGAGTGAGTTAGGAGTGAGTTGGGAGTGAGTTAGGATTGAGTTAGGAGTGAGTTAGGAGTGAGTTAGGAGTGAGTTAGTAGTGAGTTGGGAGTGAGTTAGGAGTGAGTTAGGATTGAGTTAGGAGTGAGTTAGTAGTGAGTTGGGAGTGAGTTAGGTTTGAGTTAGGAGTGAGTTAGGAGTGAGTTAGAGTGAGTTAGGAGTGAGTTAGGAGTGAGCTAGGAGTGTGTTAGGAGTGAGTTAGGAGTGAGTTAGGAGTGAGTTAGGAGTGAGTTAGGAGTGTGTTAGGAGTGAGTTAGGAGTGTGTTAGGAGTGTGTTAGGAGTGAGTTAGGAGTGAGTTAGGAGTGAGTTAGGAGTCAGTTAGTAGTGAGTTAGGAGTGAGTTAGGAGTGAGTAAGGAGTGAGTTAGGAGTGAGTAAGGAGTGTGTTAGGAGTGAGTTAGGAGTGAGTTAGGAGTGTGTTAGGAGTGAGTTAGGAGTGAGTTAGGAGTGAGTTAGGAGTGAGTTAGGAGTGTGTTAGGAGTGAGTTAGGAGTGTGTTAGGAGTGTGTTAGGAGTGAGTTAGGAGTGAGTTAGGAGTGAGTTTGGAGTGAGTTAGGAGTGAGTTAGGAGTGAGTTAGGAGTGAGTTAGGAGTGAGTTAGTAGTGTGTTAGGAGTGAGTTAGAGTGAGTTAGGAGTGAGTTAGGAGTGTGTTAGGAGTGTGTTAGGAGTGTGTTAGGAGTAAGTTAGGAGTGAGTTAGGAGTGAGTTAGGAGTGAGTTAGGAGTGAGTTAGGAGTGAGTTAGGAGTGAGTTAGGAGTGAGTTAGGAGTGAATTAGTAGTGAGTTAGGAGTGAGTTAGGAGTAAGTTAGGAGTGAGTAAGGAGTGAGTTAGTAGTGAGTTAGGAGTGAGTTAGGAGTGCGTTAGGAGTGAGTTAGGAGTGAGTTAGGAGTGTGTTAGGAGTGAGTTAGGAGTGAGCTAGGAGTGTGTTAGGAGTGAGTTAGGAGTGAGTTAGGAGTGAGTTAGGAGTGAGTTAGGAGTGTGTTAGGAGTGTGTTAGGAGTGAGTTAGGAGTGAGTTAGGAGTGAGTTAGGAGTGAGTTAGGAGTGTGTTAGGAGTGAGTTAGGAGTGAGTTAGGAGTGAGTTAGGAGTGAGTTAGGAGTGTTAAGAGTGAGTTAGGGGTGAGTTAGGAGTGAGTTAGTAGTGAGTTAGTAGTGAGTTAGGAGTGAGTTAGTAGTGAGTTAGGAGTGAGTCAGGAGTGAGTTAGTAGTGAGTTAGGAGTGAGTTAGGAGTGAATTAGTAGTGTGTTAGGAGTGAGTTAGGAGTGAGTTAGTAGTGATTTAGGAGTGAGTTAGTAGTGTGTTAGGAGTGAGTTAGGAGTGTGTTAGGAGTGAGTTAGGAGTGAGTTAGGAGTGAGTTAGTAGTGAGTTAGTAGTGAGTTAGTAGTGAGTTAGGAGTGAGTTAGTAGTGTGTTAGGAGTGAGTTAGGAGTGTGTTAGGAGTGAGTTAGGAGTGAGTTAGGAGTGTGTTAGGAGTGAGTTAGGAGTGTGTTAGGAGTGAGTTAGGAGTGAGTAAGGAGTGAGTTTGGAGTGAGTTAGGAGTGAGTTAGGAGTGAGTTTGGAGTGTGTTAGGAGTGAGTTAGGAGTGAGCTATGAGTGTGTTAGGAGTGAGTTAGGAGTGAGTTAGGAGTGAGTTAGGAGTGAATTAGTAGTGAGTTAGGAGTGAGTTAGGAGTAAGTTAGGAGTGAGTAAGGAGTGCGTTAGGAGTGAGTTAGGAGTGAGTTAGGAGTGTTAAGAGTGAGTTAGGGGTGAGTTAGGAGTGAGTTAGTAGTGAGTTAGTAGTGAGTTAGGAGTGAGTTAGTAGTGAGTTAGGAGTGAGTCAGGAGTGAGTTAGTAGTGAGTTAGGAGTGAGTTAGGAGTGAATTAGTAGTGTGTTAGGAGTGAGTTAGGAGTGAGTTAGTAGTGATTTAGGAGTGAGTTAGTAGTGTGTTAGGAGTGAGTTAGGAGTGTGTTAGGAGTGAGTTAGGAGTGAGTTAGGAGTGAGTTAGTAGTGAGTTAGTAGTGAGTTAGTAGTGAGTTAGGAGTGAGTTAGTAGTGTGTTAGGAGTGAGTTAGGAGTGTGTTAGGAGTGAGTTAGGAGTGAGTTAGGAGTGTGTTAGGAGTGAGTTAGGAGTGTGTTAGGAGTGAGTTAGGAGTGAGTAAGGAGTGAGTTTGGAGTGAGTTAGGAGTGAGTTAGGAGTGAGTTTGGAGTGTGTTAGGAGTGAGTTAGGAGTGAGCTATGAGTGTGTTAGGAGTGAGTTAGGAGTGAGTAAGGAGTGAGTTAGTAGTGAGTTAGGAGTGAGTTAGGAGTGAGTTAGGAGTGAGTCAGGAGTGAGTTATGAGTGTGTTAGGAGTGAGTTAGGAGTGAGCTAGGAGTGTGTTAGGAGTGAGTTAGGAGTGAGTTAGGAGTGAGTTAGGAGTGAGTTAGGAGTGTGTTAGGAGTGAGTTAGGAGTGTGTTAGGAGTGTGTTAGGAGTGAGTTAGGAGTGAGTTAGGAGTGAGTTAGGAGTGAGTTAGGAGTGTGTTAGGAGTGAGTTAGGAGTGAGTTAGGAGTGAGTTAGGAGTGAGTTAGGAGTTAGTTAGGAGTGAGTTAGTAGTGAGTTAGGAGTGAGTTAGGAGTGTGTTAGGAGTGAATTAGGAGTGAGTTATGAGTGAGTTAGGAGTGAGTTAGGAGTGAGTTAGGAGTGTGTTAGGAGTGAGTTAGGAGTGAGTTAGGAGTGAGTTAGGAGTGTGTTAGGAGTGTGTTAGGAGTGAGTTAGGAGTGTGTTAGGAGTGAGTTAGGAGTGAGTTAGGAGTGAGTTAGGAGTGTGTTAGGAGTGAGTTAGAAGTGAGTTAGGAGTGAGTTGGGAGTGAGTTAGGATTGAGTTAGGAGTGAGTTAGGAGTGAGTTAGGAGTGAGTTAGTAGTGAGTTGGGAGTGAGTTAGGAGTGAGTTAGGAGTGAGTTAGGAGTGAGTTGGGAGTGAGTTAGGTTTGAGTTAGGAGTGAGTTAGGAGTGAGTTAGGAGTGAGTTAGAGTGAGTTAGTAGTGAGTTGGGAGTGAGTTAGGCGTGAGTTAGGAGTGAGTTAGGAGTGAGTTAGGAGTGAGTTAGGAGTGAGTTAGGAGTGTGTTAGGAGTGTGTTAGGAGTGAGTTAGGAGTGAGTTGGGAGTGAGTCAGGAGTGAGTCAGTAGTGAGTTAGGAGTGAGTTAGGAGTGAGTTGGGAGTGAGTTAGGAGTGAGTTAGGAGTGAGTTAGGAGTGAGTTAGGAGTGAGTTAGGAGTGTGTTAGGAGTGAGTTAGGAGTGAGTTAGGAGTGAGCTAGGAGTGTGTTAGGAGTGAGTTAGGAGTGAGTTAGGAGTGAGTTAGGAGTGAGTTAGGAGTGTGTTAGGAGTGAGTTAGGAGTGTGTTAGGAGTGTGTTAGGAGTGAGTTAGGAGTGAGTTGGGAGTGAGTTAGGATTGAGTTAGGAGTGAGTTAGGAGTGAGTTAGGAGTGAGTTAGTAGTGAGTTGGGAGTGAGTTAGGAGTGAGTTAGGAGTGAGTTAGGAGTGAGTTGGGAGTGAGTTAGGTTTGAGTTAGGAGTGAGTTAGGAGTGAGTTAGGAGTGAGTTAGAGTGAGTTAGTAGTGAGTTGGGAGTGAGTTAGGCGTGAGTTAGGAGTGAGTTAGGAGTGAGTTAGGAGTGAGTTAGGAGTGAGTTAGGAGTGTGTTAGGAGTGTGTTAGGAGTGAGTTAGGAGTGAGTTGGGAGTGAGTCAGGAGTGAGTTAGTAGTGAGTTAGGAGTGAGTTAGGAGTGAGTTGGGAGTGAGTTAGGAGTGAGTTAGGAGTGAGTTAGGAGTGAGTTAGGAGTGAGTTAGGAGTGTGTTAGGAGTGAGTTAGGAGTGAGTTAGGAGTGAGCTAGGAGTGTGTTAGGAGTGAGTTAGGAGTGAGTTAGGAGTGAGTTAGGAGTGAGTTAGGAGTGTGTTAGGAGTGAGTTAGGAGTGTGTTAGGAGTGTGTTAGGAGTGAGTTAGGAGTGAGTTAGGAGTGAGTTAGGAGTCAGTTAGTAGTGAGTTAGGAGTGAGTTAGGAGTGAGTTAGGAGTGAGTAAGGAGTGAGTTAGGAGTGAGTAAGGAGTGTGTTAGGAGTGAGTTAGGAGTGAGTTAGGAGTGTGTTAGGAGTGAGTTAGGAGTGAGTTAGGAGTGAGTTAGGAGTGAGTTAGGAGTGTGTTAGGAGTGAGTTAGGAGTGTGTTAGGAGTGTGTTAGGAGTGAGTTAGGAGTGAGTTAGGAGTGAGTTTGGAGTGAGTTAGGAGTGAGTTAGGAGTGAGTTAGGAGTGAGTTAGGAGTGTGTTAGTAGTGAGTTAGGAGTGAGTTAGGAGTGAGTTAGGAGTGAGTTAGGAGTGAGTTAGGAGTGTGTTAGGAGTGAATTAGGAGTGAGTTAGGAGTGAGTTAGGAGTGAGTTAGGAGTGAGTTAGGAATGTGTTAGGAGTGAGTTAGGAGTGAGTTAGGAGTGAGTTAGGAGTGAGTTAGGAGTGAGTTAGGAGTGTGTTAGGAGTGTGTTAGCAGTGAGTTAGGAGTGTGTTAGGAGTGAGTTAGGAGTGAGTTAGGAGTGAGTTAGGAGTGTGTTAGGAGTGAGTTAGGAGTTAGTTAGGAGTGAGTTAGGAGTGTGTTAGGAGTGTGTTAGGAGTGAGTTGGGAGTGAGTTAGGAGTGTGTTAGGAGTGAGTTAGGAGTGAGTTAGGAGTGAGTTAGGAGTGAGTTAGTAGTGAGTTAGGAGTGAGTTAGGAGTGAGTTAGGAGTGAGTTACGAGTGAGTTAGGATTGAGTTAGGAGTGAGTTAGGAGTGAGTTAGGAGTGAGTTAGTAGTGAGTTGGGAGTGAGTTAGGAGTGAGTTAGGAGTGAGTTAGTAGTGAGTTGGGAGTGAGTTAGGTTTGAGTTAGGAGTGAGTTAGGAGTGAGTTAGGAGTGAGTTAGGAGTGAGTTAGAGTGAGTTAGTAGTGAGTTGGGAGTGAGTTCGGAGTGAGTTAGTAGTGAGTTAGGGGTGAGTTAGGAGTGAGTTAGGAGTGAGTTAGGAGTGAGTTAGGAGTGTGTTAGGAGTGTGTTAGGAGTGAGTTAGGAGTGAGTTGGGAGTGAGTCAGGAGTGAGTTAGTAGTGAGTTAGGAGTGAGTTAGGAGTGAGTTAGGAGTGAGTTGGGAGTGAGTTAGGAGTGAGTTAGGAGTGAGTTGGGAGTCAAGTCAAGTCAGTTTTATTTGTATAGCACATTTCCAGGCAGCGGCAGCTGACACCAAAGTGCTTCACAAGCAAGTTGATAAAAATAAATTAGTGTGAGGCAAGGTATAAGATTAAAAAAAAAAAGAAAAAAAAACATAGCAAAGCAATGAAAGCAACTAAAACAAAACAATATGGTGCAAGATATAGGATTAAAAACATAATAAAGCAATGAAAGTAATAAAAACTGGTAGGACACAGTAAAACAAAGAGGATAGAAGGGCCAGGGGTCTAGTGGTGGTTAAGTAGGGGGGAAGGCCAAGGAGAACAGGTAGGTTTTCAAGAGTGAGTTATGAGTGAGTTGGGAGTGAGTTAGGAGTGAGTTAGGAGTGAGTTGGGAGTGAGTTAGGAGTGAGTTGGGAGTGAGTTAGGAGTGAGTTAGGAGTGAGTTGGGAGTGAGTTAGGAGTGAGTTGGGAGTGAGTTAGGAGTGAGTTAGGAGTGAGTTGGGAGTGAGTTGGGAGTGAGTTAGGAGTAAGTTAGGAGTGAGTTAGGAGTGAGTTAGGAGTGAGTTAGGAGTGAGTTAGGAGTGTGTTAGGAGTGTGTTAGGAGTGTGTTAGGAGTAAGTTAGGAGTGAGTTAGGAGTGAGTTAGGAGTGAGTTAGGAGTGAGTTAGGAGTGAGTTAGGAGTGTGTTAGGAGTGTGTTAGGAGTGAGTTGGGAGTGAGTTAGGAGTAAGTTAGGAGTGAGTTAGGAGTGAGTTAGGAGTGAGTTAGGAGTGAGTTAGGAGTGTGTTAGGAGTGTGTTAGGAGTGTGTTAGGAGTAAGTTAGGAGTGAGTTAGGAGTGAGTTAGGAGTGAGTTAGGAGTGAGTTAGGAGTGAGTTAGGAGTGTGTTAGGAGTGTGTTAGGAGTGAGTTGGGAGTGAGTTAGGAGTGAGTTAGGAGTGAGTTAGGAGTGCATTAGGAGTGTGTTAGGAGTGAGTTAGGAGTGAGTTAAGAGTGTTAGGAGTAAGTTAGGAGTGAGTTAGGAGTGAGTTAGGAGTGAGTTAGGAGTGAGTTAGGAGTGTGTTAGGAGTGTGTTAGGAGTGAGTTAGGAGTGTGTTAGGAGTGATTTAGGAGTGAGTTAGGAGTGAGTTAGGAGTGTGTTAGGAGTGAGTTAGGAGTGAGTTAGGAGTGTGTTAGGAGTGAGTTAGGAGTGAGTTAGGAGTGAGTTAGTAGTGAGTTAGGAGTGAGTTAGGAGTGAGTTAGGAGTGAGTTAGGAGTGAGTTAGGAGTGAGTTGGGAGTGAGTTAGGATTGAGTTAGGAGTGAGTTAGGAGTGAGTTAGGAGTGAGTTAGGAGTGAGTTGGGAGTGAGTTAGGAGTGAGTTAGGAGTGAGTTAGTAGTGAGTTAGGAGTGAGTTAGTAGTGAGTTGGGAGTGAGTTAGGTTTGAGTTAGGAGTGAGTTAGGAGTGAGTTAGGAGTGAGTTAGAGTGAGTTAGTAGTGAGTTGGGAGTGAGTTAGGAGTGAGTTAGTAGTGAGTTAGGGGTGAGTTAGGAGTGAGTTAGGAGTGAGTTAGGAGTGAGTTAGGAGTGAGTTAGGAGTGTGTTAGGAGTGTGTTAGGAGTGAGTTAGGAGTGAGTTGGGAGTGAGTCAGGAGTGAGTTAGTAGTGAGTTAGGAGTGAGTTAGGAGTGAGTTAGGAGTGAGTTGGGAGTGAGTTAGGAGTGAGTTAGGAGTGAGTTGGGAGTCAAGTCAAGTCAAGTCAGTTTTATTTGTATAGCACATTTCCAGGCAGCGGCAGCTGACACCAAAGTGCTTCACAAGCAAGTTGATAAAAATAAATTAGTGTGAGGCAAGGTATAAGATTAAAAAAAAAAAAAAAAAAAAAACATAGCAAAGCAATGAAAGCAACTAAAACAAAACAATATGGATTAAAAACATAATTGTTGTGAAGGGCCAGATTAAACCGAATATATATATTTATTTATATATATATATTTAATTGTATTTGTATATTCTCTAATATTCCTTGATATCCCTTGTATATTCCTTGTACAATATGCATTGAATATCCATTCTAGCCTACTGAACATCCCATAATAGTCTCCATTCTACTATTGGTCGAGACCTTGGTGCCAGGCTGCCATACCCCTCAGACCCAGTTCAAACGTACCGCTCCACATGTACGAACAAGTCCTAGTTCCGCGTAGGAATCTGACTACCGCACCACTAATGGGACTATTTGTTCATAGTGCGTATATATACTGCGCTACTAAAGTAGGACTTTCTTTTCAGTCCAGTTTCTTACCCTCCAATAGAGTCACAGACGTAAAGCCTCCCCGCGACGCCACGTGTGGGAGTAAGGCCAAGTTCGCCTACCATCGGTATTGAGACATCGTGTATATTAATATTTGAATAGTCATATTTGGCACTATATCGTCGAGTTGGACGTAGTCTATTAAGCTAATAATAGTCTGTTAATATATAGTGCTTCGTGCGGTGAGAATACTACCGTAGTCAGTACCCCATCGTTTCGGGCAGAGAACTGGCTGCTTATCCAGGGTGGTTGACCCCACGTGAAGCTGCACCCGAGGAGCCCCAGAGCCGACGAGCGAGTGGACCTGTATACCGGATTATTCTACCGACGACAGCCCGCCTTCCCAGGCACGGATTATGCTTTGTATACTTTGATTATTCCATGGATAAAGACCCCCGACACTGCCGTGTGTTGGAACCCCCCCCCCCCTGGAGAGGACGCAAGGTGAGGAGACGCTCTGCAAGACGAGGTCGCTTCACGTCTCTCCTCCGTGGACCGGATGACGCCGGCCCACAAAGAGTCCACCTGCTTTCATCTGTGGTCCAAGGATCGCCGGCGCATTGAACGGCACTACAATGGGTTCACCTGGGATACCCTTGGCCGGATGAGGCAGCCGGATTCTACCCCCCCCCCCCCCTCCTACTCCTGTCGGCTTACAAGCGACCGGATTAACCCCCCCTAGTGTGTCCAGTATATAATCATTAAAGTATCATTGCTGTTATTCCTTAAACTATTCCAGGTCGTATATGTACCACCTGCGCCTTCAGAGATTGGACATTCTCTATTGATATACCGACGAATACTCTTGCCATAAAAGTGCATACTATTTCCATTCATAAATGTGATTGATTTGATTAAGTGCTTGCTCTACACACCATCGCTGTGTAGAAATAAAGACCTATTTCTAATTCGTACATTTGTGTTGGATCCGTTTCATCTACGTGACAGTGTTCATCATAATATATTTATGCCGTGTACTGGGTGGCCGAATATTAAGTACAAAGGTAGTGGTAGTAAGTATCATATCTAGTAATACAGTCAGGGAATTGTACCCCTCAGTTACAATTGGTCCTTCGAGCCGGATGGTAATCAGTGTAATATTAATATAGTGTTATTAATATTGAAATGGCCTATGATGAACACTCCACGAAACGATCCTCCTAACCAACGCCCGCAGCGCGAACGACGGCTCCCTCAGTACTTAGAGGCTTACGCTGTCAGTCAACAACCTAGTCTTCTACTAACAGTAAACGCGGTAAAACTAGAAAGTAAAAGTATGTCTAACCCCAACGCCCAGACTACCCCGACCATAGAGGCCCCTACGGGCTCTAATGTAACTGACCAAGTTCACGGTGGGGACCAGTGGGAACCAGACATGACTTCACACCCCGCCAGTACTGAAGAAGTAGTCCCCGATGAGTCCCGGGAGGAATACAACGCTACCGAGAGAGAACTCGGCACGGAAGAAGACGGGGAGAGCACCGTGGAGATAGAGCTCCAAGGCTCCGCAAGGAGTACCCCGAGGGAAGGCTCCCCTATACAACCGCCTTCTCCCAGCGAGGCAGAGAGGACCCTACAGCAGGCCTTCCTCATCAGCCTGAACGCCGCTGCTGAACGCGACCGACTGCAGATCCAGCAGCGGAGCGAAGAAGAGCATATACGTCTAGAACTAAGACGCATTCAGAGAGAAGAGAATGTGGCCCGAGACCGAGCAGACAGCCAGCGAGCAGCTGCTGGTGCTCTACGAGACGCAGAGCGCGACAGACAGCAAGCGCAACTAATAGAACAGCTGATCAGACGGACAACACCCTCTCCCTCCGCCAGAGGCTCCAGGAACTCGTCTAGACACACCTCCAGGGCGGCATCCCCTAGCCGAGTAAACAACCCTGAACTTGACCAACAGACGAGGTCTATACCCCCCACAGACCACCTCCCCCCACCGGTCCAAGCGAGACCTAGCAACCGGGAAGGAGCAGCATATCCTGTGGAGAGGCTAAACCAGAGACTACAAGCACTGGATGACCTAACTGAAGACGAAGAGGAAGAGGAGGAGAACCACGCCCGACGACAGCACAGTACTCTACCGGACCAGGAGGTCCGGTACAGCCCAGGCTATACTCCCGCGGAGCTGCGCTACAGACCCCCGACTCTATACACGGGTGAGCACGACGCACGACCCGCACCGAGGAACAGCACCTGGACAAGCGGGCCATGGTACACTGCCGGTACCAGCCCATACCAAGGCGCGGGAGGAGACTCGCCTAGGAGGCCTCTCCCCCAACGCTCGCCGATGTATCCACAGTCAGCGTCATACATTGGCACGCCTATGGTACCCGACTTCACCCAAGAGAACCGGGCCCAGTATACAGAACTCCGCATGTGTCTGGAGACCATGTTGGTGGATGTATTGGATGAACGCCACAAATACGCCATCCTACTGAAGCACTTAAAGGTGCCCCGCGCACATAATATAGCGCTCGCCTACGCGACTTCCACCACCCCATACACAGCAGCGCTGGTAGCATTGGACCAGAGGTATGGGCGCATATGGGATTACGTGATCCAGGAGATCCGACACATCGACCGCTTACCCCCAGCAATAGACAATCGAGCACTGGACGACCTGTCCATCAGAGTGCAGTCCCTGGTAGGGATGTTGGGAGCGCAGAGACAGAAGGGGAGGCATGAACTTTACGCCAACTCAAATGTGGAAAGGATCTTGGAGAAGCTGCCGCCCGCTCGACAGGAGCGTTTTAGGCGACAGAGGGACCACCGAGACCCGAATGGCCCCGAACCGAACCTCCTCGATCTAGCAGACTTCCTGGCGAGAGAAGTCAGCAGCCTACGGCTAGATACATTCGGACGGAGCACCCCTGGCTCCAGAGAAGGAACCAGACGACTAAATGATGGAAGAAGATCGGTGACTGTGATGCACCAATCGGAGTCAGTACCGAGCAGCAGGAGCCACAGTACCCCCTCCAGAACGGAGAAACGGAAGATAGTGTGCCCCTACTGTGAGAAAGAACACTGGCTAGCGCAATGTGACTCCTTCCCCAAGCTGAACGCGGAGGAAGCAAGTCAATGGATAAAGTCCAACAAGCGCTGTTTTCGCTGTGCGCGCTCACACATGGCAGCCGAATGCCGCTTAAAGAAAAGGTGCACCAAGTGCGATGGAGCCCATCTGGACATACTTCACGACAGTAACAGACGGCGCCCTTCACCCGCACCATCCAGCCGCAAAGCGAGCGTCATGTACATCGATCCCGCCAGCAGCAGTGGAGCCCGAGTACTCCTAAAAGTAGTGCGTGTGACACTAAGCTACCAGTATAAAGTCCTGGACACTTACGCCGTCCTCGATGACGGGTCAGAGAAGACCCTGCTGCTCGCCTCCGCTGCGGCCCAGCTAGGGCTGCGGGGAAGCGAAACCCAAATGACAATTCGGACAATAAGACGAGATTTGAAGACGATAAAGGGCGAGAATGTCTCATTCTCTATCGCAGCAAGCGGCCAGCCTGAGCGACGGTACCAGATTACAGACGCTTTCACCAGCCAAGAAATAGGACTGTCGCGGTACACATACCCCGTCGCCAAGCTGATGGAGAAATATGCACATCTGCGCAAGTTACCGATCCCGCTCATAGACAATGCTATGCCGACCCTGTTGATAGGCTCCGACCATGCAGACCTCATTGTCCCGATAGACCGGGTTCATACCGGACCCCGAGGCTGTCCTGAGACCCGTTTGGGATGGACTCTCCAAGGCCCGCTCGCCAAATCTCTCAACCGAAGTACAGCCACTAGATGTCTCCACTCCCGAGTCACAGAGGGAGAAACCGCACTCCTGCAACACGTAGAGCGGCTATGGACCCTAGAACAAATGCCCTTTAAGAACGGAAAGAAAGACATTCGCTCTAAAGATGACATTTACGCAATTCACCTCCTCGAGACAGGGACCAAGAGAGTCCCGGTCAACGGCGTGTTGAGATACGCCACGCCACTCCTGCGGCGAGAAGGAATGCCTACTTTCCACGCCAAGACAGACGCCACAGAACGGTACCTGCTGAACACGGAGCGGCGCTTAGCCAAGAACCCCGCCCAAGAGAGTGTATACCGCGCTGAGATTGAGAAGCTCATCACAGCGGGACACGTCACAAAGATGGACATTAAAGAGGCTGACCAGACCACTGAATCGTGGTACGTGCCTCACCACAAGGTCCATCACCACATTAAAGACCGCATAGTATTTAACTGCAGCTACCAGATCGGATCCCAAAATCTGAATAAAGAGTTACTGCCCGGTCCCACACTCGGCCCCTCCCTACTCGGCGTTCTACTCCGCTTCCGCCAGGAAAAGGTGGCCATCAGCGGGGACATTAAAGGAATGTTCCTGCAGGTGAGATTAGTAGAGGCGGACAAGCCCCTGTTACGGTTCCTATGGAGAGAGAAGCCAGGAGATGAGCACCCAGCCATCTACCAATGGGAAGTCCTCCCCTTCGGAACGACGTGCAGCCCCTGCTGTGCTACATTTGCACTACAGAAACATGTAGCAGAGGACCCAGCAGCGGACGAAGAGGTCCGACACAGCGTAAAGAACAGCTTCTACGTAGACAACTGTCTACAAAGCCTTTCAACCCAAGAAGAAGCCGAGGCTCTCCTGATTAAACTCCGCGCCTCATTGATCAAAGGCGGCTTTGATCTCAGGCAGTGGGCCAGCAGCGATCCGCAAGTACTGCGCAGCCTCTCCTCCGAGGACAAGGCAGCCAGCAGCGAGACCTGGATGGCTACAATCCCGGGAGAAGCCCAGGAGATGACCCTGGGATTGGTGTGGCGATTCAAAACAGATTCGCTTCACTACAGACACAAGCCCCTGACTACGGAGCAGGGAAGGCCGGCGGCGGCGCCGACCACCAGACGGAGTGTGTACACAACACTCGCCCGACAATATGACCCGCTAGGATGTATTCTACCGTACACCACCAGGGCAAAAATGATTGTACGAGCATTGTGGGACAAGGACCAGGGCTGGGACGACCCCATTCCCGCACACCTTGCATCTACCTGGAGAGAGTGGGAGATGGAGCTCCACTCACTCCCAGGCGTTAATATGCGCCGAAGCTACTTCCCACCCACGGTGAGGCCAGAGACATGTAAAATGGACTTACACGTCTTCAGTGACGCCTCAGAGGTCGCATACGGATCAGTAGCCTACTTGCGGGCCCAAGAGAAGGGGGGAGAGATCTATACAGCATTTGTCCTCGCCCGCTCGAGAATAGCCCCACGCAAGCAACAATCTATCCCACGTCTAGAGCTCTGCGCAGCCCTAGCCGGAGCGCACCTAGCCACGCTCATCCAACGTGAGCTCACCATACCGGTGTCTAGAACAATCCTGTGGTCAGATTCCACGACGGTACTCGCCTGGATCAAATCGGACTCATGCAAGTACAAAGTCTTCGTGGGAGTCAGAGTCACCGAGATTCAAGACTTAACCGAAGAGTTAACCGGAGAAACAGAGTGGCGCTACGTTGATACAAAACAGAACCCAGCTGACGTCATCACCCGGGGGATGCCCCTGGATGACCTCACCCGTCGCAATGTCTACAGTGACGGCCCCGCATTCCTAAGACTCCCGGAAGGACAGTGGCCCATGCCTATCCCGAGGGAAGCAAGTCCAGAGGAGGTGGAAAATAAGAAGTCTGTGTTCTGTGGATTGAGCACCGTAGCCTCCACGGACCCTAACATAGACGATTGCACGTCCATAGAGAGTGCACAACAAAGAACATTCCTGCGGTACCACCCGGAGTGCAAGTCCCCCGCTGATATGTCAGCAGCTAACTACGAGGAAGCAGAATTGCTTCTACTGCAGCGAGCCCAGAGAGACTCGTTCCCCAATGAATTGGCCTGTCTACAGGGAGGAAAGCCCGTCCCATCCGACAGCAGATTAATTCATCTGGCCCCCGAGAGCGACGCTCATACCCTCATCAGAGTGGGTGGTCGCCTACGCAGAGCCCCCAATCTACCGGATGACATTAAACACTACCTACCGTCTCTACAGACCCGCCAGGGGTGGGTAAGGGAGAGAGACAGTTTGACAGAAGGAACAGTCGTCATGATTATTGATCAATCACTGCCCAGGGCTATGTGGCCGGCCGGCCGCGTAAGCAAAGTGATCACCGGTGCCGACGGCAAGGTCCGAGCAGCTGAAGTGCTCGTCCAGGGTCGCACTTACACCCGTCCCGTGGCGAGGCTCATAGAACTGCCCCGACTCCCAGACACAATCGATGATGACCATGACCCTATAACCCTATGACTTTGTGAAGTTGACTGACCCCTACAGCAAACCCTTATGTGTAAATAGACAACGCGATTAATCTGTCTCTGTTTAACTGATTAGGTCTGGGACCAATCAGGGGGTGGCTGTTGTGAAGGGCCAGATTAAACCGAATATATATATTTATTTATATATATATATTTAATTGTATTTGTATATTCTCTAATATTCCTTGATATCCCTTGTATATTCCTTGTACAATATGCATTGAATATCCATTCTAGCCTACTGAACATCCCATAATAGTCTCCATTCTACTATTGGTCGAGACCTTGGTGCCAGGCTGCCATACCCCTCAGACCCAGTTCAAACGTACCGCTCCACATGTACGAACAAGTCCTAGTTCCGCGTAGGAATCTGACTACCGCACCACTAATGGGACTATTTGTTCATAGTGCGTATATATACTGCGCTACTAAAGTAGGACTTTCTTTTCAGTCCAGTTTCTTACCCTCCAATAGAGTCACAGACGTAAAGCCTCCCCGCGATGCCACGTGTGGGAGTAAGGCCAAGTTCGCCTACCATCGGTATTGAGACATCGTGTATATTAATATTTGAATAGTCATATTTGGCACTATATCGTCGAGTTGGACGTAGTCTATTAAGCTAATAATAGTCTGTTAATATATAGTGCTTCGTGCGGTGAGAATACTACCGTAGTCAGTACCCCATCGTTTCGGGCAGAGAACTGGCTGCTTATCCAGGGTGGTTGACCCCACGTGAAGCTGCACCCGAGGAGCCCCAGAGCCGACGAGCGAGTGGACCTGTATACCGGATTATTCTACCGACGACAGCCCGCCTTCCCAGGCACGGATTATGCTTTGTATACTTTGATTATTCCATGGATAAAGACCCCCGACACTGCCGTGTGTTGGAACCCCCCCCCCCTGGAGAGGACGCAAGGTGAGGAGACGCTCTGCAAGACGAGGTCGCTTCACGTCTCTCCTCCGTGGACCGGATGACGCCGGCCCACAAAGAGTCCACCTGCTTTCATCTGTGGTCCAAGGATCGCCGGCGCATTGAACGGCACTACAGTGGGTTCACCTGGGATACCCTTGGCCGGATGAGGCAGCCGGATTCTACCCCCCCCCCCCTCCTACTCCTGTCGGCTTACAAGCGACCGGATTAACCCCCCCTAGTGTGTCCAGTATATAATCATTAAAGTATCATTGCTGTTATTCCTTAAACTATTCCAGGTCGTATATGTACCACCTGCGCCTTCAGAGATTGGACATTCTCTATTGATATACCGACGAATACTCTTGCCATAAAAGTGCATACTATTTCCATTCATAAATGTGATTGATTTGATTAAGTGCTTGCTCTACACACCATCGCTGTGTAGAAATAAAGACCTATTTCTAATTCGTACATTTGTGTTGGATCCGTTTCATCTACGTAATATATTTATGCCGTGTACTGGGTGGCCGAATATTAAGTACAAAGGTAGTGGTAGTAAGTATCATATCTAGTAATACAGTCAGGGAATTGTACCCCTCAGTTACAATAATAAAGCAATGAAAGTAATAAAAACTGGTAGGACACAGTAAAACAAAGAGGATAGAAGGGCCAGGGGTCTAGTGGTGGTTAAGTAGGGGGGAAGGCCAAGGAGAACAGGTAGGTTTTCAAGAGTGAGTTATGAGTGAGTTGGGAGTGAGTTAGGAGTGAGTTAGGAGTGAGTTGGGAGTGAGTTAGGAGTGAGTTGGGAGTGAGTTAGGAGTGAGTTAGGAGTGAGTTGGGAGTGAGTTAGGAGTGAGTTGGGAGTGAGTTAGGAGTGAGTTAGGAGTGAGTTGGGAGTGAGTTGGGAGTGAGTTAGGAGTAAGTTAGGAGTGAGTTAGGAGTGAGTTAGGAGTGAGTTAGGAGTGAGTTAGGAGTGTGTTAGGAGTGTGTTAGGAGTAAGTTAGGAGTGAGTTAGGAGTGAGTTAGGAGTGAGTTAGGAGTGAGTTAGGAGTGAGTTAGGAGTGTGTTAGGAGTGTGTTAGGAGTGAGTTGGGAGTGAGTTAGGAGTGAGTTAGGAGTGAGTTAGGAGTGCGTTAGGAGTGTGTTAGGAGTGAGTTAGGAGTGAGTTAAGAGTGTTAGGAGTAAGTTAGGAGTGAGTTAGGAGTGAGTTAGGAGTGAGTTAGGAGTGAGTTAGGAGTGTGTTAGGAGTGTGTTAGGAGTGAGTTAGGAGTGTGTTAGGAGTGATTTAGGAGTGAGTTAGGAGTGAGTTAGGAGTGTGTTAGGAGTGAGTTAGGAGTTAGTTAGGAGTGAGTTAGGAGTGTGTTAGGAGTGTGTTAGGAGTGAGTTGGGAGTGAGTTAGGAGTGTGTTAGGAGTGAGTTAGGAGTGAGTTAGGAGTGAGTTAGGAGTGAGTTAGTAGTGAGTTAGGAGTGAGTTAGGAGTGAGTTAGGAGTGAGTTAGGAGTGAGTTAGGAGTGAGTTGGGAGTGAGTTAGGATTGAGTTAGGAGTGAGTTAGGAGTGAGTTAGGAGTGAGTTGGGAGTGAGTTAGGAGTGAGTTAGGAGTGAGTTAGGAGTGAGTTAGTAGTGAGTTGGGAGTGAGTTAGGTTTGAGTTAGGAGTGAGTTAGGAGTGAGTTAGGAGTGAGTTAGGAGTGAGTTAGAGTGAGTTAGTAGTGAGTTGGGAGTGAGTTAGGGGTGAGTTAGGAGTGAGTTAGGAGTGAGTTAGGAGTGAGTTAGGAGTGTGTTAGGAGTGAGTTAGGAGTGAGTTGGGAGTGAGTCAGGAGTGAGTTAGTAGTGAGTTAGGAGTGAGTTAGGAGTGAGTTAGGAGTGAGTTGGGAGTGAGTTAGGAGTGAGTTAGGAGTGAGTTGGGAGTCAAGTCAAGTCAAGTCAGTTTTATTTGTATAGCACATTTCCAGGCAGCGGCAGCTGACACCAAAGTGCTTCACAAGCAAGTTGATAAAAATAAATTAGTGTGAGGCAAGGTATAAGATTAAAAAAAAAAAAAAAAAAAACATAGCAAAGCAATGAAAGCAACTAAAACAAAACAATATGGTGCAAGATATAGGATTAAAAACATAACAAAGCAATGGAAGTAATAAAAACTGGTAGGACACAGTAAAACAAAGAGGATAGAAGGGCCAGGGGTCTAGTGGTGGTTAAGTAGGGGGGAAGGCCAAGGAGAACAGGTAGGTTTTCAAGAGTGAGTTATGAGTGAGTTGGGAGTGAGTTAGGAGTGAGTTAGGAGTGAGTTGGGAGTGAGTTAGGAGTGAGTTGGGAGTGAGTTAGGAGTGAGTTAGGAGTGAGTTGGGAGTGAGTTAGGAGTGAGTTGGGAGTGAGTTAGGAGTGAGTTAGGAGTGAGTTGGGAGTGAGTTGGGAGTGAGTTAGGAGTAAGTTAGGAGTGAGTTAGGAGTGAGTTAGGAGTGAGTTAGGAGTGAGTTAGGAGTGTGTTAGGAGTGTGTTAGGAGTGTGTTAGGAGTAAGTTAGGAGTGAGTTAGGAGTGAGTTAGGAGTGAGTTAGGAGTGTGTTAGGAGTGTGTTAGGAGTGAGTTGGGAGTGAGTTAGGAGTGAGTTAGGAGTGAGTTAGGAGTGCGTTAGGAGTGTGTTAGGAGTGAGTTAGGAGTGAGTTAGGAGTGAATTAGGAGTGAGTTAGGAGTGAGTTAGGAGTGAGTTACAGTAGGAGTGAGTTAGGAGTGAGTTAGGAGTGAGTTAGGAGTGAGTTACAGTAGGAGTGTGTTAGGAGTGAGTTAGGAGTGAGTTAGGAGTGTGTTAGGAGTGAGTTAGGAGTGAGTTAGGAGTGAGTTAGGAGTGAGTTAGGAGTGAGTTAGGAGTGAGTTAGGAGTGAATTAGTAGTGAGTTAGGAGTAAGTTAGTAGTGTGTTAGGAGTGAGTTAGGAGTGTGTTAGGAGTGAGTTAGGAGTGATTAAGGAGTGTGTTAGGAGTGTGTTAGTAGTGTGTTAGGAGTGAGTTAGAGTGAGTTAGGAGTGAGTTAGGAGTGAGTTAGTAGTGTGTTAGGAGTGAGTTAGAGTGAGTTAGGAGTGAGTTAGGAGTGAGTTAGTAGTGTGTTAGGAGTGTGTTAGGAGTGAGTTAGAGTGAGTTAGGAGTGAGTTAGGAGTGTGTTAGGAGTGTGTTAGGAGTGTGTTAGGAGTAAGTTAGGAGTGAGTTAGGAGTGAGTTAGGAGTGAGTTAGGAGTGAGTTAGGAGTGAGTTAGGAGTGAGTTAGGAGTGAATTAGTAGTGAGTTAGGAGTGAGTTAGGAGTAAGTTAGTAGTGTGTTAGGAGTGAGTTAGGAGTGTGTTAGGAGTGAGTTAGGAGTGATTAAGGAGTGTGTTAGGAGTGTGTTAGTAGTGTGTTAGGAGTGAGTTAGAGTGAGTTAGGAGTGAGTTAGGAGTGAGTTAGTAGTGTGTTAGGAGTGTGTTAGGAGTGAGTTAGAGTGAGTTAGGAGTGAGTTAGGAGTGTGTTAGGAGTGTGTTAGGAGTGTGTTAGGAGTAAGTTAGGAGTGAGTTAGGAGTGAGTTAGGAGTGTGTTAGGAGTGAGTTAGGAGTGTGTTAGGAGTAAGTTAGGAGTGAGTTAGGAGTGTGTTAGGAGTGAGTTAGGAGTGAGTTAGGAGTGAATTAGGAGTGAGTTAGGAGTGAGTTAGGAGTGAGTTAGGAGTGAGTTACAGTAGGAGTGTGTTAGGAGTGAGTTAGGAGTGAGTTAGGAGTGAGTTAGGAGTGTGTTAGGAGTGAGTTATGAGTGAGTTATGAGTGAGTTAGGAGTGAGTTAGGAGTGAGTTAGGAGTGAGTTAGGAGTGTGTTAGGAGTGAGTTAGTAGTGAGTTAGGAGTGAGTTAGGAGTGAGTTAGGAGTGAGTTAGGAGTGAGTTAGGAGTGAGTTAGGAGTGAGTTAGGAGTGTGTTAGGAGTGTGTTAGTAGTGAGTTAGGAGTGAGTTAGGAGTGAGTTAGGAGTGTGTTAGGAGTGAGTTAGGAGTGAGTTAGGAGTGTGTTAGGAGTGAGTTAGGAGTGAGTTAGGAGTGAATTAGTAGTGAGTTAGGAGTGAGTTAGTAGTGAGTTAGGAGTGAGTTAGGAGTGAGTTAGGAGTGAGTTAGGAGTAAGTTAGGAGTGAGTTAGGAGTGATTTAGGAGTGAGTTAGGAGTGAGTTAGGAATGAGTTAGGAGTGTGTTAGGAGTGAGTTAGGAGTGAGTTAGGAGTGTGTTAGGAGTGAGTTAGGAGTGAGTTAGGAGTGAATTAGTAGTGAGTTAGGAGTGAGTTAGGAGTGAGTTAGGAGTGAGTTAGGAGTGAATTAGGAGTGAGTTAGGAGCGAGTTAGGAGTGAATTAGTAGTGAGTTAGGAGTGAGTTAGGAGTGAGTTAGGAGTGAGTTAGGAGTGAGTTAGGAGTGAGTTAGGAGTGAGTTGGGAGTGAGTTAGGAGTGAGTTAGGAGTGAGTTAGGAGTGAGTTAGGAGTGTGTTAGGAGTGAGTTAGGAGTGAGTTAGGAGTGAGTTAGGAGTGAGTTAGGAGTGTGTTAGGAGTGAGTTAGGAGTGAGTTAGGAGTGTGTTAGGAGTAAGTTATGAGTGAGTTAGGAGTGAGTTAGGAGTGAGTTAGGAGTGAGTTAGGAGTGAGTTACAGTAGGAGTGTGTTAGGAGTGAGTTAGGAGTGAGTTAGGAGTGAGTTAGGAGTGTGTTAGGAGTGAGTTAGGAGTGAGTTAGGAGTGTGTTAGGAGTGAGTTAGGAGTGTGTTCGGAGTGTGTTAGGAGTGAGTTAGGAGTGTTTTAGGAGTGTGTTAGGAGTGAGTTAGGAGTAAGTTAGGAGTGTTAGGAGTGAGTTAGGAGTGAGTTAGGAGTGTTAGGAGTGAGTTAGGGGTGAGTTAGGAGTGAGTTAGTAGTGAGTTAGTAGTGAGTTAGGAGTGAGTTAGTAGTGAGTTAGGAGTAAGTCAGGAGTGAGTTATTAGTGAGTTAGGAGTGAGTTAGGAGTGAGTTAGGAGTGAATTAGTAGTGTGTTAAGAGTGAGTTAGGAGTGAGTTAGTAGTGAGTTAGGAGTGAGTTAGTAGTGTGTTAGGAGTGAGTTAGGAGTGTGTTAGGAGTTAGTTAGGAGTGAGTTAGGAGTGAGTTAGTAGTGAGTTAGTAGTGAGTTAGGAGTGAGTTAGTAGTGTGTTAGGAGTGAGTTAGGAGTGTGTTAGGAGTGAGTTAGGAGTGAGTTAGGAGTGTGTTAGGAGTGAGTTAGGAGTGTGTTAGGAGTGAGTTAGGAGTGAGTAAGGAGTGAGTTTGGAGTGAGTTAGGAGTGAGTTAGGAGTGAGTTTGGAGTGTGTTAGGAGTGAGTTAGGAGTGAGCTATGAGTGTGTTAGGAGTGAGTTAGGAGTGAGTAAGGAGTGAGTTAGTAGTGAGTTAGGAGTGAGTTAGGAGTGAGTTAGGAGTGAGTTAGGAGTGTGTTAGGAGTGTGTTAGGAGTGAGTTAGGAGTGTGTTAGGAGTGAGTTAGGAGTGCGTTAGGAGTGAGTTAGGAGTGAGTTAGGAGTGTTAGGAGTGAGTTAGGAGTGTTAGGAGTGAGTTAGGGGTGAGTTAGGAGTGAGTTAGTAGTGAGTTAGTAGTGAGTTAGGAGTGAGTTAGTAGTGAGTTAGGAGTGAGTCAGGAGTGAGTTAGTAGTGAGTTAGTAGTGAGTTAGGAGTGAGTTAGGAGTGAATTAGTAGTGTGTTAGGAGTGAGTTAGGAGTGAGTTAGTAGTGAGTTAGGAGTGAGTTAGTAGTGTGTTAGGAGTGAGTTAGTAGTGAGTTAGGAGTGAGTTAGTAGTGTGTTAGGAGTGAGTTAGGAGTGAGTTAGGAGTGTGTTAGGAGTGAGTTAGGAGTGAGCTAGGAGTGTGTTAGGAGTGAGTTAGGAGTGAGTTTGGAGTGAGTTAGGAGTGAGTTAGGAGTGTGTTAGGAGTGAGTTAGGAGTGAGTTAGGAGTGTGTTAGGAGTGAGTTAGGAGTGAGTTAGGAGTGAGTTAGTAGTGAGTTAGGAGTGAGTTAGGAGTGTGTTAGGAGTGTGTTAGGAGTGTGTTAGGAGTGAGTTAGGAGTGAGTTAGGAGTGTGTTAGGAGTGAGTTAGGAGTGAGTTAGGAGTGAGCTAGGAGTGTGTTAGGAGTGAGTAAGGAGTGAGTTATGAGTGAGTTAGGAGTGAGTTAGGAGTGAGTTAGGAGTGAGTTAGGAGTGTGTTAGGAGTGAGTTAGGAGTGAGTTAGGAGTGAGCTAGGAGTGTGTTAGGAGTGAGTTAGGAGTGAGTAAGGAGTGAGTTAGTAGTGAGTTAGGAGTGAGTTAGGAGTGAGTTATGAGTGAGTTAGGAGTGAGTTAGGATTGTGTTAGGAGTGAGTTAGGAGTGTGTTAGGAGTGCAGGGCCGGACTGGGGAAATAATTCATATCGGGAGATATAGCGCGAAATATAGCCCCAATCAGGCCACTTTTTAAGCGGGGGGTCTGGGGGTCCCCCACCAGGACATTTTTTGTTACAAAGACTTAATTTCCTGCATTCTGGTGAATTTTAGTGCATGTGAATCACAAACTAATGAGCCAACAATTGCTTAGTACAATGTACTGTTATGGACCTCAAATAAAACTGTTGTGGCACTAGCAATGCTACTCTCTCCACCTTCAAAAAGAAAAAAGCAAGAGCACAACATATTTTTCTATTTACTATTATAATACAGTTAACCACTCTCTCCTGTAAGGGCCTTTCTTTTTCTTTGTTTTATCCCTCTCTCCTCCACCCTTTCTTTTTCTTCCACTGTCCATCTTGACATCAACGTTAATTGACTTTCGCTCTACTGTATCTCTCCCGAGTCCCTCACAACCCCCTCCAATGTACAGTACAAATGACCAAGTATGGTCTTGTCAATATTCCAATGTACAGTGTTGCTTGTACAGTTGTACAGTGTCCCCCACCCACCTCTCCTACCCAACCTCCCCCCCACCCACCCAACCACCTCCAATGTACAGTACCCCCCCCCCCCCCCACCTACCCAACCTCTTCCAATGTACAGTTTCTACGTCAAATGTATATACTTCTTTTCTGGACTCTTTTCGTATCACAAACAGTACTGTATTTGCAAATCTGGTATGTCATAAATGTATAGATGTAGCAGTACTGTCTATCTGTATGTCATATATGTTACGATGAATAAAAAATGGGGGACCCTGATGTAAACAAGACGAAAGTCTTTCTCTGGTCTGCATCCCCTTAACAATTGTATGCATGATTGAGCTGTACTGTACTGTACCGATTCTGCAATCTGTTAATAAAGTTTTCAATCAATCAATCAATCAATCAATCAATCAATCAACCTGGCTCATTGCCTGGCTGTTATTCTGCATCTGAGTGCCGTCTGCCATTCCATTCGCCGCCTCCGCTGTCAATCAGTTGTATCGCCTGGTCCCGCCTCCACCAATCACAAGCGGCAGCACGGCTCCATTGTGATCCGCGTGAGGGAGAGAGTCAGATAGTTCTCCAACTCTGCCGCAGACAGTGAAATCCTGGTTGTTCCCCACCCACCTAGGTTATCTAACTATCGCGCTGCGCCGCCGCCACAACTAGAAACAATGGCCTGGCAAAAAATTATAATAATAATAATAATAATTTTTTTTTATTTTTATTTTTTTTATATAATTTTTTTTTTTTTTATCTGTGCAGGCCAGGCCACCGGGAAAACTCCCGGTGCTCCCGATGGCCAGTCCGGGCCTGTAGGAGTGAGTTAGGAGTGAGTTAGGAGTGAGCTAGGAGTGTGTTAGGAGTGAGTTAGGAGTGAGTTAGGAGTGAGTTAGGAGTGAGTTAGGAGTGTGTTAGGAGTGAGTTAGGAGTGTGTTAGGAGTGTGTTAGTAGTGAGTTAGGAGCGAGTTAGGAGTGAGTTAGGAGTGAGTAAGGAGTGAGTTAGGAGTGAGTAAGGAGTGTGTTAGGAGTGAGTTAGGAGTGAGTTAGGAGTGTGTTAGGAGTGAGTTAGGAGTGAGTTAGGAGTGAGTTAGGAGTGTGTTAGGAGTGAGTTAGGAGTGTGTTAGGAGTGTGTTAGGAGTGAGTTAGGAGTGAGTTAGGAGTGAGTTAGGAGTGAGTTAGGAGTGTGTTAGTAGTGAGTTAGGAGTGAGTTAGGAGTGAGTTAGGAGTGAGTTAGGAGTGAGTTAGGAGTGAGTTAGGAGTGAGTTAGGAGTTAGTTAGGAGTGAGTTAGTAGTGAGTTAGGAGTGAGTTGGGAGTCAAGTCAAGTCAAGTCAGTTTTATTTGTATAGCACATTTCCAGGCAGCGGCAGCTGACACCAAAGTGCTTCACAAGCAAGTTGATAAAAATAAATTAGTGTGAGGCAAGGTATAAGATAAAAAAAAAATAAAAAATAAAACATAGCAAAGCAATGAAAGCAACTAAAACAAAACAATATGGTGCAAGATATAGGATTA
This sequence comes from Notolepis coatsorum, assembly GCF_963971535.1. Classification (NCBI taxonomy): domain Eukaryota; kingdom Metazoa; phylum Chordata; class Actinopteri; order Aulopiformes; family Paralepididae; genus Notolepis; species Notolepis coatsorum. Next base: position 51,715 of record NW_028170547.1, read on the forward strand.
AAAACATAATAAAGCAATGAAAGTAATAAAAACTGGTAGGACACAGTAAAACAAAGAGGTTAGAAGGGCCAGGGGTCTAGTGGTGGTTAAGTAGGGGGGAAGGCCAAGGAGAACAGGTAGGTTTTCAAGAGTGAGTTAGGAGTGAGTTGGGAGTGAGTTAGGAGTGAGTTAGGAGTGAGTTGGGAGTGAGTTAGGAGTGAGTTGGGAGTGAGTTAGGAGTGAGTTAGGAGTGAGTTGGGAGTGAGTTAGGAGTGAGTTGGGAGTGAGTTAGGAGTGAGTTAGGAGTGAGTTGGGAGTGAGTTGGGAGTGAGTTAGGTTTGAGTTAGGAGTGAGTTAGGAGTGAGTTAGGAGTGAGTTAGGAGTGAGTTAGTAGTGAGTTGGGAGTGAGTTAGGAGTGAGTTAGGAGTGAGTTAGTAGTGAGTTGGGAGTGAGTTAGGATTGAGTTAGGAGTGAGTTAGGAGTGAGTTAAGAGTGAGTTAGGAGTGTGTTAGGAGTGAGTTAGGAGTGAGTTAGAAGTTAGTTAGGAGTGTGTTAGGAGTGAGTTAGGAGTGTGTTAGGAGTGTGTTAGGAGTGAGTTAGGAGTGAGTTAGGAGTGAGTTAGGAGTGAGTTAGTAGTGAGTTATGAGTGTGTTAGGAGTGTGTTAGGAGTGAGTTAGGAGTGAGTTAGGAGTGAGTTAGGAGTGTGTTAGGAGTGTGTTAGGAGTAAGTTAGGAGTTAGTTAGGAGTGAGTTAGGAGTGAGTTAGGAGTGAATTAGGAGTGAATTAGTAGTGAGTTAGGAGTGAGTTAGGAGTGAGTTAGGAGTGAGTTAGGAGTAAGTTAGGAGTGAGTTGGGAGTGAGTTAGGAGTGAGTTAGTAGTGAGTTAGGAGTGAGTTAGGAGTGAGTTAGGAGTGAGTTATGAGTGAGTTATGAGTGAGTTAGGAGTGAGTTAGGAGTGAGTTAGGAGTGAATTAGTAGTGAGTTAGGAGTGAGTTATGAGTGAGTTAGGAGTGAGTTAGGAGTGAATTAGTAGTGAGTTAGGAGTGAGTTAGGAGTGAGTTAGGAGTAAGTTAGGAGTGAGTTAGGAGTGAGTTAGGAGTGAGTTAGGAGTTAGTTAGGAGTGTGTTAGGAGTGTGTTAGGAGTGAGTTAGGAGTGAGTTAGGAGTGAGTTGGGAGTGAGTTAGGAGTGAGTTAGTAGTGAGTTAGGAGTGAATTATTAGTGAGTTAGGAGTGTGTAAGGAGTGAGTTAGGAGTGAGTTAGGAGTGAATTAGTAGTGAGTTAGGAGTGAGTTATGAGTGAGTTAGGAGTGAGTTAGGAGTGAGTTAGGAGTGAGTTAGGAGTGAGTTAGGAGTAAGTTAGGAGTGAGTTAGGAGTGAGTTAGGAGTGAATTAGTAGTGAGTTAGGAGTGAGTTAGGAGTGAGTTAGGAGTGAGTTAGGAGTGAGTTAGGAATGAGTTAGGAGTGAATTAGGAGTGAATTAGTAGTGAGTTAGGAGTGAGTTAGGAGTGAGTTAGGAGTAAGTTAGGAGTGAGTTGGGAGTGAGTTAGGAGTGAGTTAGTAGTGAGTTAGGAGTGAGTTAGGAGTGAGTTAGGAGTGAGTTAGGAGTGTGTTAGGAGTGTGTTAGGAGTGTGTTAGGAGTGAGTTAGGAGTGAGTTAGGAGTGAATTAGTAGTGAGTTAGGAGTGAGTTATGAGTGAGTTAGGAGTGAATTAGGAGTGAATTAGTAGTGAGTTAGGAGTGAGTTAGGAGTGAGTTAGGAGTGAGTTAGGAGTAAGTTAGGAGTGAGTTAGGAGTGAGTTAGGAGTGAGTTAGGAGTGAATTAGTAGTGAGTTAGGAGTGAGTTAGGAGTGAGTTAGGAGTAAGTTAGGAGTGAGTTAGGAGTGAGTTAGGAGTGAGTTAGGAGTGAATTAGTAGTGAGTTAGGAGTGAGTTAGGAGTGAGTTAGGAGTGAGTTAGGAGTGAGTTAGGAGTAAGTTAGGAGTGAGTTAGGAGTGAGTTAGGAGTGAATTAGTAGTGAGTTAGGAGTGAGTTAGGAGTGTGTTAGGAGTGTGTTAGGAGTAAGTTAGGAGTTAGTTAGGAGTGAGTTAGGAGTGAGTTAGGAGTGAATTAGTAGTGAGTTAGGAGTGAGTTATGAGTGAGTTAGGAGTGAATTAGTAGTGAGTTAGGAGTGAGTTAGGAGTGAGTTAGGAGTGAGTTAGGAGTAAGTTAGGAGTGAGTTAGGAGTGAGTTAGGAGTGAGTTAGGAGTGAATTAGTAGTGAGTTAGGAGTGAGTTAGGAGTGAGTTAGGAGTAAGTTAGGAGTGAGTTAGGAGTGAGTTAGGAGTGAGTTAGGAGTGAATTAGTAGTGAGTTAGGAGTGAGTTAGGAGTGAGTTAGGAGTGAGTTAGGAGTGAGTTAGGAGTAAGTTAGGAGTGAGTTAGGAGTGAGTTAGGAGTGAATTAGTAGTGAGTTAGGAGTGAGTTAGGAGTGTGTTAGGAGTGTGTTAGGAGTAAGTTAGGAGTTAGTTAGGAGTGAGTTAGGAGTGAGTTAGGAGTGAGTTAGGAGTTAGTTAGGAGTGTGTTAGGAGTGAGTTAGGAGTGTGTTAGGAGTGTGTTAGGAGTGAGTTAGGAGTGTGTTAGGAGTGAGTTAGGAGTGAGTTAGGAGTGAGTTAGGAGTGTGTTAGGAGTGTGTTAGGAGTAAGTTAGGAGTTAGTTAGGAGTGTGTTAGGAGTGAGTTAGGAGTGAGTTAGGAGTGTGTTAGGAGTAAGTTAGGAGTGAGTTAGGAGTGAGTTAGGAATGAGTTAGGAGTGAATTAGGAGTGAATTAGTAGTGAGTTAGGAGTGAGTTAGGAGTGAGTTAGGAGTAAGTTAGGAGTGAGTTGGGAGTGAGTTAGGAGTGAGTTAGTAGTGAGTTAGGAGTGAGTTAGGAGTGAGTTAGGAGTGAGTTAGGAGTGAGTTAGGAGTGTGTTAGTAGTGTGTTAGGAGTGTGTTAGGAGTGTGTTAGGAGTGAGTTAGGAGTGAGTTAGGAGTGAATTAGTAGTGAGTTAGGAGTGAGTTATGAGTGAGTTAGGAGTGAATTAGGAGTGAATTAGTAGTGAGTTAGGAGTGAGTTAGGAGTGAGTTAGGAGTGAGTTAGGAGTGAGTTAGGAGTAAGTTAGGAGTGAGTTAGGAGTGAGTTAGGAGTGAGTTAGGAGTGAATTAGTAGTGAGTTAGGAGTGAGTTAGGAGTAAGTTATGAGTGAGTTAGGAGTGAGTTAGGAGTGAGTTAGGAGTAAATTAGTAGTGAGTTAGGAGTGAGTTAGGAGTGAGTTAGGAGTGAGTTAGGAGTGAGTTAGGAGTAAGTTAGGAGTGAGTTAGGAGTGAGTTAGGAGTGAATTAGTAGTGAGTTAGGAGTGAGTTAGGAGTGAGTTAGGAGTGTGTTAGGAGTGAGTTAGGAGTGGGTTAGAAGTGAGTTAGGAGTGAATTAGTAGTGAGTTAGGAGTGAGTTAGGAGTGAGTTAGGAGTGAGTTAGGAGTGAGCTAGGAGTACGTTAGGAGTGAGTTAGGAGTGAGTTATGAGTGAGTTAGGAGTGAATTAGTAGTGAGTTAGGAGTGAGTTAGGAGTGAGTTAGGAGTGTGTTAGGAGTGAGTTAGGAGTGAGTTAGAAGTTAGTTAGGAGTGAGTTAGGAGTGAGTTAGGAGTGTGTTAGGAGTGAGTTAGGAGTGAGTTAGGAGTGTGTTAGGAGTGTGTTAGGAGTAAGTTAGGAGTTAGTTAGGAGTGAGTGAGGAGTGAGTTAGGAGTGAGTTAGGAGTTAGTTAGGAGTGTGTTAGGAGTGTGTTAGGAGTGAGTTAGGAGTGTGTTAGGAGTGAGTTAGGAGTTAGTTAGGAGTGAGTTAGGAGTGAGTTAGGAATGAGTTAGGAGTGAATTAGGAGTGAATTAGTAGTGAGTTAGGAGTGAGTTAGGAGTGAGTTAGGAGTGAGTTAGGAGTAAGTTAGGAGTGAGTTGGGAGTGAGTTAGGAGTGAGTTAGTAGTGAGTTAGGAGTGAGTTAGGAGTGAGTTAGGAGTGAGTTAGGAGTGAGTTAGGAGTGTGTTAGTAGTGTGTTAGGAGTGTGTTAGGAGTGTGTTAGGAGTGAGTTAGGAGTGAGTTAGGAGTGAGTTAGGAGTGAATTAGTAGTGAGTTAGGAGTGAGTTATGAGTGAGTTAGGAGTGAATTAGGAGTGAATTAGTAGTGAGTTAGGAGTGAGTTAGGAGTGAGTTAGGAGTGAGTTAGGAGTAAGTTAGGAGTGAGTTAGGAGTGAGTTAGGAGTGAATTAGTAGTGAGTTAGGAGTGAGTTAGGAGTGAGTTAGGAGTGAGTTAGGAGTGAGTTAGGAGTGAGTTAGGAGTGAGTTAGGAGTGAGTTAGGAGTGAATTAGTAGTGAGTTAGGAGTGAGTTAGGAGTGAGTTAGGAGTGAGTTAGGAGTGTGTTAGGAGTGTGTTAGGAGTGAGTTAGGAGTGAGTTAGTAGTGAGTTAGGAGTGAGTTAGGAGTGAATTAGTAGTGAGTTAGGAGTGAGTTAGGAGTATGTTAGGAGTGAATTAGTAGTGAGTTAGGAGTGAGTTAGGAGTGAGTTAGGAGTGAGTTAGGAGTAAGTTAGGAGTGAGTTAGGAGTGAGTTAGGAGTGAATTAGTAGTGAGTTAGGAGTGAGTTAGGAGTGAGTTAGGAGTAAGTTAGGAGTGAGTTAGGAGTGAGTTAGGAGTGAGTTAGGAGTGAATTAGTAGTGAGTTAGGAGTGAGTTAGGAGTGAGTTAGGAGTGAGTTAGGAGTGAGTTAGGAGTAAGTTAGGAGTGAGTTAGGAGTGAGTTAGGAGTGAATTAGTAGTGAGTTAGGAGTGAGTTAGGAGTGTGTTAGGAGTGTGTTAGGAGTAAGTTAGGAGTTAGTTAGGAGTGAGTTAGGAGTGAGTTAGGAGTGAATTAGTAGTGAGTTAGGAGTGAGTTATGAGTGAGTTAGGAGTGAATTAGGAGTGAATTAGTAGTGAGTTAGGAGTGAGTTAGGAGTGAGTTAGGAGTGAGTTAGGAGTAAGTTAGGAGTGAGTTAGGAGTGAGTTAGGAGTGAGTTAGGAGTGAATTAGTAGTGAGTTAGGAGTGAGTTAGGAGTGAGTTAGGAGTAAGTTAGGAGTGAATTAGGAGTGAGTTAGGAGTGAGTTAGGAGTAAGTTAGGAGTGAGTTAGGAGTGAGTTAGGAGTGAATTAGTAGTGAGTTAGGAGTGAGTTAGGAGTGTGTTAGGAGTGTGTTAGGAGTAAGTTAGGAGTTAGTTAGGAGTGAGTTAGGAGTGAGTTAGGAGTGAGTTAGGAGTTAGTTAGGAGTGTGTTAGGAGTGAGTTAGGAGTAAGTTAGGAGTGAGTTAGGAGTGAGTTAGGAGTGAGTTAGGAGTAAGTTAGGAGTGAGTTAGGAGTGAGTTAGGAGTGAGTTAGGAGTGAATTAGTAGTGAGTTAGGAGTGAGTTAGGAGTGAGTTAGGAGTGAGTTAGGAGTGAGTTAGGAGTAAGTTAGGAGTGAGTTAGGAGTGAGTTAGGAGTGAATTAGTAGTGAGTTAGGAGTGGGTTAGGAGTGTGTTAGGAGTGTGTTAGGAGTAAGTTAGGAGTTAGTTAGGAGTGAGTTAGGAGTGAGTTAGGAGTGAATTAGTAGTGAGTTAGGAGTGAGTTATGAGTGAGTTAGGAGTGAATTAGGAGTGAATTAGTAGTGAGTTAGGAGTGAGTTAGGAGTGAGTTAGGAGTGAGTTAGGAGTAAGTTAGGAGTGAGTTAGGAGTGAGTTAGGAGTGAGTTAGGAGTGAATTAGTAGTGAGTTAGGAGTGAGTTAGGAGTGAGTTAGGAGTAAGTTAGGAGTGAGTTAGGAGTGAGTTAGGAGTGAGTTAGGAGTGAATTAGTAGTGAGTTAGGAGTGAGTTAGGAGTGAGTTAGGAGTGAGTTAGGAGTGAGTTAGGAGTAAGTTAGGAGTGAGTTAGGAGTGAGTTAGGAGTGAATTAGTAGTGAGTTAGGAGTGAGTTAGGAGTGAGTTAGGAGTGAATTAGTAGTGAGTTAGGAGTGAGTTAGGAGTGAGTTAGGAGTGAGTTAGGAGTGAGCTAGGAGTACGTTAGGAGTGAGTTAGGGGTGAGTTATGAGTGAGTTAGGAGTGAATTAGTAGTGAGTTAGGAGTGAGTTAGGAGTGAGTTAGGAGTGTGTTAGGAGTGAGTTAGGAGTGAGTTAGAAGTTAGTTAGGAGTGAGTTAGGAGTGAGTTAGGAGTGTGTTAGGAGTGAGTTAGGAGTGAGTTAGGAGTGTGTTAGGAGTGTGTTAGGAGTAAGTTAGGAGTTAGTTAGGAGTGAGTGAGGAGTGAGTTAGGAGTGAGTTAGGAGTTAGTTAGGAGTGTGTTAGGAGTGAGTTAGGAGTGTGTTAGGAGTGTGTTAGGAGTGAGTTAGGAGTGTGTTAGGAGTGAGTTAGGAGTTAGTTAGGAGTGAGTTAGGAGTGAGTTAGGAATGAGTTAGGAGTGAATTAGGAGTGAATTAGTAGTGAGTTAGGAGTGAGTTAGGAGTGAGTTAGGAGTGAGTTAGGAGTAAGTTAGGAGTGAGTTGGGAGTGAGTTAGGAGTGAGTTAGTAGTGAGTTAGGAGTGAGTTAGGAGTGAGTTAGGAGTGAGTTAGGAGTGAGTTAGGAGTGTGTTAGTAGTGTGTTAGGAGTGTGTTAGGAGTGTGTTAGGAGTGAGTTAGGAGTGAGTTAGGAGTGAGTTAGGAGTGAATTAGTAGTGAGTTAGGAGTGAGTTATGAGTGAGTTAGGAGTGAATTAGGAGTGAATTAGTAGTGAGTTAGGAGTGAGTTAGGAGTGAGTTAGGAGTGAGTTAGGAGTGAGTTAGGAGTAAGTTAGGAGTGAGTTAGGAGTGAGTTAGGAGTGAATTAGTAGTGAGTTAGGAGTGAGTTAGGAGTGAGTTAGGAGTGAGTTAGGAGTAAGTTAGGAGTGAGTTAGGAGTGAGTTAGGAGTGAGTTAGGAGTGAATTAGTAGTGAGTTAGGAGTGAGTTAGGAGTGAGTTAGGAGTGAGTTAGGAGTGTGTTAGGAGTGTGTTAGGAGTGAGTTAGGAGTGAGTTAGTAGTGAGTTAGGAGTGAGTTAGGAGTGAATTAGTAGTGAGTTAGGAGTGAGTTAGGAGTATGTTAGGAGTGAATTAGTAGTGAGTTAGGAGTGAGTAAGGAGTATGTTAGGAGTGAGTTAGGAATGAATTAGTAGTGAGTTAGGAGTGAGTTAGGAGTGTGTTAGGGGTGTGTTAGGAGTGTGTTAGGAGTGAGTTAGGAGTGAGTTAGGAGTGAGTTAGTAGTGAGTTAGGAGTGAGTTAGTAGTGAGTTAGGAGTGAGTTAGGAGTGAGTTAGGAGTGAGTTAGTAGTGTGTTAGGAGTGAGTTAGGAGTGTGTTAGGAGTGAGTTAGGAGTGTCTTAGGAGTGTGTTAGGAGTATGTTAGGAGTGAGTTAGGAGTGTGTTAGGAGTGTGTTAGGAGTGAGTTAGGAGTGAGTTAGGAGTGAGTTAGGAGTGGGTTAGGAGTGAATTAGGAGTGAGTTAGTGGTGAGTTAGTAGTGAGTTAGGAGTGTTAGGAGTGTGTTAGGAGTGAGTTAGGAGTGAGTTAGGAGTGTGTTAGGAGTGAGTTCGGAGTGAGTTAGGAGTGAGTTATGAGTGAGTTAGAGTGAGTTAGGAGTGAGTTATGAGTGAGTTAGGAGTGAGTTAGAGTGAGTTAGGAGTGAGTTAGGGCTCGCGTCCACCTGCCTCACATTTATGACCGCACGCGTCTTTTTTCAATGTATTCCAATGGGGAGGGAGCGTATGCGGCCGCCTATAGTTAATGCGCTGCGGTCGGCTTTTTTTTCCACCGCCTTTCAGCTTTTCTATGCGGCCGCATACAGCCTAGAGAGTTGAAACGTTCTGAACTTTTTCTCACCGCATGCGCCCCGCCCCATTCTACCGGGCGCACTGCCAGCATGTTTCAGCTAGAAATATGCGCCAGGTGGACGCGGGCCCTTAGGAGTGAGTTAGGAGTGAGTTAGTAGTGAGTTAGGAGTGAGTTAGGAGTGTGTTAGGAGTGAGTTAGGAGTGTGTTAGGAGTGAGTTAGGAGTGAGTTAGTAGTGAGTTAGGAGTGAGTTAGGAGTGTGTTAGGAGTGAGTTAGGAGTGAGTTAGTAGTGAGTTAGGAGTGAGTTAGGAGTGTGTTAGGAGTGAGTTAGGAGTGAGTTAGGAGTGAGTTATGAGTGAGTTAGAGTGAGTTAGGAGTGAGTTATGAGTGAGTTAGGAGTGTGTTAGGAGCAGTGATGCCACAGATTACTTGTAAAAGTAATCTGATTACTGATTACTGATTACTCCTTTAAAAAGTAATCTAAGTTACTTTACTGATTACTTGATTATCAGAGTAACTTAGTTACTTTGAAAGTAACTAGGTTACGAAGTCGTCGTCGTTCCCCCAACAGTTTTTTTTAAATGCTTTATTGAAAGTGCATAAATTGTTTTTAACTTGTTTCTCTGCACATAACGTAAATTGTTAAACTAGTGCTTCAGCTTCTGTACCATCAAGTATGGTAAAGCAACAGTCTATGATGCTCACAGCATTAGAGCAGCCAGCCAGTGGTTTTACAAAACCAGTGTATCACATCTAACAAATGCAGGCTGAACTATTCAATTATATCAACTGTAACTATTAAATTGTTTTTATAAATGTCTCCCTATAAACATACAATCAGTCTGTCTTTAACATGTAAATTAACTGTAAATCTGGCAAATAAGAGCTTTTGCTCTGCCACCATCAAATATACATTAATCAAAAGGGAAAGAAACAATCTCTCTCTTTTGCTGTTTGGCTGGTGGACCTCCGAGTCCTCCTGTACCTAGTCGAAGCGTCGGCTAGTGTTGTGATTCCAGATGCTTTCAATGCAATTGGATGTGCTGTTTTTAGCGGTAGACAGTATTTTGTTTCCTCCGCATATGAATGTTTTTTTCACCCGGCTTAGCTGACACAAACGTGAAGTAGTGAGACGAGCGTTTTGGGATGGAAGTCTGAACAGAAACCAGTCGTCTTGCGGTTTCACTTTTAATTTTGCGTTTAGACAAGCGTTTTGGGGTGGAATTCTCCGTGCAGACGAGGCTGTAACGACGGAGCCCTGCTGTCACACGATTGGCGCATATGTCACATGATGTGCTGTGAAGACCCGCCCTACTCTGCCTCTGATTCGCAGACTGTGGATGGGGAATGTGATTGGACCAAAGCAGAGTCACTCACAGACAGAGGGTCCAGTCACGCCGCGGGACATATTCTTGTGTAACCCTTTCACTGCCACACGACGTCACTCCCAAATAAGAAAAACAGCTCAAAATGTATTTTTGACTGTCGAAAACAAAATAAAATACTGCATTCCGCCTGCATTATGAATTTATGATGAGATAGTAACGAAATAGTAACGCACAGCCACTTGGACAAGTAACTGCAATCAGATTACTGGCTTTTAAAGATTAACGCGTTAGATTACTATTTTCGGGGAAAAGTAATCAGATTACAATAACGCGTTACTTAGTAACGCGTTACTGGCATCACTGGTTAGGAGTGAGTTAGGAGTGTGTTAGGAGTGTGTTAGGAGTGAGTTAGGCAGTGGCGAATCCTTATGGAAGCCAACGGAAGCCATGCCTCCCTATTAAAATATGAATTAATATCAAATATGAAATATAAAAAAAAAAAAAAAATAATAATATAGTTTACATTCTTTTTCATCTGTGCATCTGTGTTATAATTTTTTTTTTTTTTTTAAATGTCTCCCTCTTCTCCTTCTCACTCCCTCTAACACACTGTCAGACTCACTGTGCTCACTGCAGCTATAGAGGAGAGGAGGCAGGGGGTAGGTCTCTTTCTCCAGCCTCAACCATGTGATTCATGTATCTAGAGTCCAAAACCGATCCTAGCCAATCAGATTCGAGCTGACTGCCACACCTTAAAAGTTTAAAACGGGGCTGTGAGAAGAATCCAGAGTGTGGCCTCCCCTCTGCACACTGCACACTCTGGAGGCGGGGCAGGTCAGAACGTTTCCACCTGACTACCTAACGTGACAACCATTGGTAGTATCAAACTGTCAATCAAACTGTCTGTCGTCACTCAGTCTACTACAGTGCCATTGTAAGAAAAAACACGTCTGAACGTCATCCCCTCGCGGGATTGATTGATTGAAAATTGTATTAACAGAGCGGGCACGTTCGAATTCTCTATTAGTGTATCTAACATTTAGCACTTTAATAGCAACTTATTTTCGCCGGCGGGACATTTACTGAGGACCAGCAGAGCACACCACTGTGGATATTATGATTTAACAAATCTATCTGGCAAGAGGAGGACCACATTATTGACCAGGTAAGCACTGAGCAGCCTGACTAACTAACGTTATCAGGCAAGCTTGTAGACCCTTTCATGACTGCAATGCAAGCCAGGGGCTGGAATACGCAGTCACTTATTCCTCCGTAGTAGCCAGGTTAATGTGCACCATCAAGCACTGCTTAAAAGCTAGCGGTGGGTCCAAAATATATCGGATATAAATGTCAAAGGTACCCAGCGTTCCATTAGGGTTTCACACACAGATGCGGCGGGGTTTGAAAGCTCGGCGTTGCTAATAAACATTTTAAATCATTTTTATAAACGAGTAAAACTGAGGCTGAAATGGCTGCTTCCGCATTTTACAGTAGGAGCGCTCTGATGGCTGGGCGCGCCGCGCAACAGACACGTGAATGAATGAATGAATGAATGAATGAATGAATGAATGAATGAATGAATGAATGAATGAATGAATGAATGAATGAATGAATGAATGGATGAATGAATGAATGAATGAATGAATGAATGAATGAAAACTTTATTTAACAGATTGCAGAATGGGTACAATACAGTACGGCTCAATACACACAATTGTTAAGGGGATGCAGACCAGAGAAATACGTTTGTCTTGTCTTGTTTTTTCTAGACTCTAGACGTTTGTCTAATAGACAGTCATATTCTCTCCCAGCCGTATGTATATTTCTCTCCCACCCACCCACCCCCTCCTAATGTACAGTCCCCTCCCCATCATATGTATATACTCTGTCAGGATCTATGGGTAACAGTACTGTATATTTGAATAACGTATATGTCACAAATGTAACCATACTAAATACCTGTATGTCATGTATGTCCCTATGCCATAAATGTCATGTATGTTGTGTATGTCCCTATGCCATAAATGTCATGATGTCTTGTATGTCATAAATGTCACTATGAATTGAAAATGGGGGACCCTGATGTAAACAAGACAGACGTCTTTCTCTGGTCTGCATCCCCTTATACAATTGTGTGTATTGAGCCGTACTGTATTGTACCCATTCTGCAATCTGTTAAATAAATAAAAAGAAAGTTTTACTGGCCGCCGAGCCATACTGTAGTGTACATGGTGACTGCTTGACTTAAAAAATAAATAAAAAATATTAATAAAAATATTTAATAATATTTTTTTTAATACATTTTTTTTGGCTTCCCCTGTTATTTTACCCACGCGACGCCACTGGAGTTAGGAGTGAGTTAGGAGTGAGTTAGGAGTGAGTAGGAGTGTGTTAGGAGTGAGTTAGGAGTGAGTTAGGAGTGAGTTAGGAGTGAGTAGGAGTGAGTTACGCCGGGACCTCACCAGGGGCGTGCGCAGGCACTCGCAGGTTTCGTGCGAGAACAGCTCGCGTGGCCGTCCACACCGAGTCCGACTTCAGAGCGGGCGAAAGTGCATGGAGGAAGGCACATTTACATTGGAACAGCTCAAGTTCAAGTTCAAGTTTCTTTATTAGTTGTCATACTTTTATACAAAATGCTTATTTCTGTTACGCTCGAGAGACTGTGCTAGACAAAAAGATAAGTATGAAATAAAATAACAAGTAACAAGTATAGCAAGTAAAAAATAGAAGTCACGTACGTAGACACAAGTGTTCAATACGTACATATGTACAATGTTCAATGCAGAGTAGAAGTAACTGAGTTACCATACAATATACTATACAATATACTAATATACAATCTACTATATTGTGCAAAGCAGAAATGGGATGAGGTACAATTTAGGTACAATTTACAGTAAGGTGTACTGAGGTATGGGTTGTAGTGCAAATTCTTTGCCAATAAATATAAAGTGTGTTTAGGTGTTCTAAAGTGTGTAGAGTGGGTGCTGCAGTGAGTTGTTTGTTTAAAGTGAGTGTGTGCGTGTGGATGTGTGTGCTGTGAGTGCATTTGATGGTTGTTGCATAGTGTTATTGTTCGTTGAGCAACCTGATGGCCTGGGGATAGAAGCTTCTTCTGAGTCTTTCTGTGCTTGCCATGAGACTCCGGTATCGCTTGCCTGACCGCAGCAGTTCAAAGAGGCAGTTGTTTGGGTGGCTGGAGTCTTTGATAATTCTCTTAGCCTTACCCATGCACCGCTTGTTGTAAATGTTCTGGAGAGTGGGAAGCCCCCCTCCAATTGTGCGCTCGGCTGAACGGGCCACTCTCTGTAGTCTGCTACGGTCTTGTGCGGTGCTATTCCCAAACCAGGAGGTGATATTGCCAGTCAGGATGCTCTCTATTGTACATGAGTAGAAGTTCTTAAGGATCTTCTGACTGACTTAGAACTTCCTTAGGCGCCTGAGGAAGTAGAGGCATTGCCGTGCCTTCTTCACAACACTGTCAATGTGTGTGGTCCATGTCAAGTCCTCGGATATGTGGACTCCGAGGTACTTAAAACTGTTCACTCTCTCAACCGGTGCCCCGTCGATGCTGAGGGGGCTGTAGTCCCTGACCCCCGACCTCCTAAAGTCCACAATCATCTCCTTTGTTTTGCTAACGTTCAGGGAGAGGCTGTTCTCTTGACACCATCCTGCCTGGACCTTGACCTCTTCCAGGTAGGCCCTCTCGTCGTTTGCAGTGATCAGGCCCACCACTACTGTGTCATCAGCAAATTTGATGATTGTGTTGTTGTTCCGCTGTGCCACACAGTCATGTGTGTACAGGGAGTAGAGGAGGGGGCTCAGAACACAGCCCTGGGGGGCCCCTATGTTGAGGGTGATGGATGAGGAGGTGCAGTTGCCTGCTCTCACCACCTGGGGTCTGCCCGTCAGGAAGTCCAAGACCCACTTGCAGAGGTCATAGTTCAAGCCCAGGTCCCTGAGCTTGGCTATGAGTTTGGAGGGGACTATGGTATTGAATGCTGAGCTGTAGTCGATGACAGCATTCTCACATAGTTCCCCTGCCTCTTGTCCAGGTGTGATGCTGCTGTGTGCAGCACATGGGCTATGGCGTCCTCCATGGACCTGTTGGGGCGGTATGCAAATTGCAGGGGGTCCAGGTTGATGGGGAGGGAGGAGCAGATGTAGCCCTTTACTAGCTTCTCAAAGCACTTCATGGCTATAGAGGTGAGAGCTACAGGGCGGTAGTCGTTGAGGCAAGCAGGCTTGGATTTTTTGGGTACAGGGATGATAGTGGACTTCTTCAGACAGGTGGGGATGACAGCCTGTTCCAAGGACAGGTTAAATATGTCAGTGAATACCGGGGCCAGTTGGTCGGCACAGACTTTTAGGATGCGGCCGGGGATACCGTCCGGTCCTGCTGCCTTCCTGATATTCACTTTCTTAAAGGTCCTCCTCACCTAGCTGTAAATGTCTATATGCGAAGTCAGTCCCTGTTTGAAGATTTTTTTTAAGATTTCCAGTTCCAGTGTTCATTTTGCATGTGTTACGTACCCCAGTAAGGGGACGCAACACAAGGCCACAGACAGGGAAGGTGAGGGTGCAGTGACACGAAACCACAGAAACAATTTGCAAAAATAATAGTATTTATTTCACAAATCAAAAACTCAGCAACACAGAGAGCAAGGAGGACTTCCTAGTGGCACCAAATAAAATACAAAAGGAAAGGAAAACCCACCCTCCCCTTTACAGGCGCTGAACGCCCAAAAGTACAGGTGGTGGTGCTCACTCTAAAACTGGTGTCTTTAACATCAGGTCACCTACGTGATGCAAAATGTAGACCCAGGGTATCTTCCTGTCCTCAATGTCCCTGTGTGTGAAACAAAAGATTAATATACAGGAAAGATAATCACCATAGGCTGGGTGACAAGGGAACAAACAAATATACAAAGGTTAGCGTTAACAGAAATGTACAACAATAAGGAACATATAGTATTAGGGGTGGATGGTTCTGTCTCTAAAAACCTGATGTATATAATACCCTGCGTTGTGATTTGTCCGTCTGTTAAACCCCTAATACTTATAAAGACCAACACGGTCTTGTAGGACGGCAGCTAGAGTGGAAGAATGAAGAGGAGAGAAGTGAGAATTGATCTATTTCTCAGATCCAGCTTTATTCTCAGAGTCAAGAAGTACAACAATGAATCTGGTTCAATGGAAAAATGGATTGTGCAATGATTCAAATATGCTCGGTACTATGCCACCGCCGATTAGTTTCAGACTAATCAAATACAATTAAAAAAAGAATGGTCTTCTGGTTCCTCGATGGCTGGCTTCTTCCTGTGGAAACAAAGAGATTCTATTCTCGTTTCTCAGCTCCCAACGGTCTGCTCTGGTTCGTCTGCTTGTGATGGGGTGGTTTCAAAAAAGCGTGTCCGTGTCTTCTGTCGTACGGGCCATTTTAACACTTTGACTCCTCCCCCTAGAATACGCTAGAACTTACGTCAGAGGGGAGGAGTCTCTACTTCCTGATTGGTTGAAACCCTAGAGCGGCCATTTTGAGTAGGCCTGCCGTCACCTCTGACCCTGGAAGAGGCCGGCTTTAATGTCTCTAAAAAGATATTTCTCTATTTCACTTTAGTTAACGTTTTATCCCCCAGTATCTATTTTTATAGTCTAATAATGTAAGATTTTAGCAAGGACTATACTTGATCGTGAATGTTGTCGTTTTCTGATCGAAATTTGGAACCTTATCACTAAATTTAGCCTTATTGATGGTTTTTTGATAAGAACAAAGAAGTCTATATTTTTTTGTTGAATATAAAAGCTTCAACTGTTAGCTATTGTTGTCCCTCTCGGTTTTGAGACAGTCCTGTTGTATTTAATAATTCTATAATCTTAAATTAACTTTCTAATTACATTACTGTCTTAAGTAGATTTTACAAATGGTCCACCGTCTCCTTTTTTTTTTTATCCACTTTTTCTCCCATTTTTCTATATTTTCTCCCATCCCAATTTCGTATCATCCAATTCAACCCTCCCCTGTCACGAACGCTGTTTCTTGCCTCCCACAAGCCGGCTGCAATGTGGACTAAGTCATACATAGCACAAGTCCCCTCCGGTACTTGAGGTAACAGCAGTCGCATCTTTTCACCTGCGCAGCTCGATCTCTCAGTGTCGAGGAGTAACGCGTGGGAGGCTCACGCTGCCCCCAACACTTCCTGATTCTACTGCGCAGGCGCACCAACCGACTTGTAGGAGTCGCTTGTTCACAACGTTCGATCCCCACCCTTCAGTTTTCCCTCCCCGTAATACGGCCAATGTGTATTACTGCGGACGACCAGCTAAACTGAAAACAATGTGGAGAGCTGGATTCGAACACGCGAATCCTAGCGTCTCCACACTGGTGGCGAGTGCCTTGCCCACTACACCACCTAGCCGCCCAAATGGTCCACCGTCTCCTATAGTTTTAAAATGACGGGATAACCATGGGCTCTATTTTGTTTTAAATGGACTGAAGTTGAAAGGTCTATTTTTCTGTTATCATAACTGTAAAAACTATAATTTTATCCACACTAGTCTCTGCCCAGCCAAACAAGAGGAACCATGTGGTTACATGAAATGCCTCGGGGTCTGCCGGGACACCCGAGGCTTCTTTGAAGTGAGGTAACCAACTGTTCTCAGGGAGGTGTTATCTATGGTTTTAAATAGAAACTTGGAAGCTTGTAAAGTGTAATAAACGGGGGTCTGTTGACAGCCCTATTCAGCGTCTTGTTTCGGTAAACACAGCCGTTTGTTCTCATTTTAAAGCTGGCCGACCAACGTGACCAGTATCCTGTCGTATTTACATATAGTGTGATCTCCCGGGGGGTGGCTTAATCAGGGAGATCCTCACTCTAAGTCCAGTTTGCCCAGACCAAATAGTGCATAATCTAATCAATCACTTTACTTGTGGTCTATTATAAAAAGCTTATGTACATTACTGATCTCCTTTTTTAGGGATTTACTAATATGAGACTTCTAAAACCCATGTATTTTAACTAACTGTTGGGGAGTAAATCTAAAGTGTGTGGTGCACTGGTCCTTTACCAAGTTCCCCCTTTTTCTTGAGCAGGGAAATATACCACAGTCCCCCGTCGTGGGTTTCTATACCCACGTATACCTGCTATTAACTTCTCAATCAAACTGGTCGTACACCGTACAGATACCATAACTTTCTAACCTTTAGCAAAACTACCTAAAAAACCAAAAAACTTAAAGAATTTCTAAAACACAGTTCATTCCTGTACAGTACCAGATCCATTCATCACCCTCGTTATTCACTTTCACACACATTTATCAGTTAATAAAAGTTGACATCCAGTCTAGGTCCGTTTCTCTACACAAAGAGAACATTGTCCCATTTATCAGCTTTTTTGTTTATTTTACTATACTTATTGTGTAATATCCAAATATCTATTTTGTGTGTCTGACTCTGAAAGAAAAAGATTATTGCACCGCACAAAAAGATTAACCATTTCTAAGAAAAGAGGGAGCGTAAAAATCTAAAAATATATACAATTCTGCTCCCTCCATGGATCGCGGAGATCCCAATTAGCATTAGCTTTCATCCTGCCAGTTATCCCTCATCAACCTCCTGAGGTTTCTTGATAACTCTTTGTGGTCGAGGACATCCTTCTGGACTTGTGCTAATCACTGCTCCTTCCGGTTGTGGGCAGTCTTGGTACTGCTCCAGTCTTCACAGAAGGAAAATAATTCTCCATCTGTCTTGTTATCGCTATTTGTATTTGTTATGTACAACAGACAATTTGATTGGAATATCACATTTTCGCTCAGATACATCTTTACTGTTCTGTATTGACAATACACTTTTCTCCAAATTAGTTATCTATATATTTCATGGCTCCTTATCGTTAATATTAAAAAAATGCACATGGCTCTCATTACTTTGTGCTGTACTCTATTTACTAGACCAATGTCTCAAGTTCAACACAGTACCCCACCACCGTATGACTGTGGAATATCATTTTCACAATCATACCTTCGTTTCCAGACAGTTATCCTCGGTACGGCCAGCCAGCACTGACGAGACCCGTCCTCCAACAGATCCTACACGCACGGCAACAAACCACAGTCGCCTTTAAACACACATCCCTCACACCCTCTGTCAGCCTCTAACAAGCCGTCAGAGTACCCCACAAGCCAATTATCAATTACACATGTCCACACCTTACACAAAAGCTATTTGGCCAATGGCGACCAAAATCTACTGAGCTTATCTATGTACAGAGAATCATGTTTTTCCAACACTTACCACCAATCGTGACACAACCTCCCAGATCCTAAATCTGGATTCTTAATGAGCGGAGAACAAAACCATGAACCAGCTCTAGTCCATTCACCCCGTTCTCAGTCCATTATTTAGACATATACTACCAGTCCTGCTGTGTCGCCACCCTCCTCCTATCCTGACCGGTGAGAGATCACTCCCAGCCCGTCAGATTCCTAAGAAAAAATTGAGAAAAGAAACAAAAACAAAGAAAAACATGCCAAAACAAATGAAAATAATAAACAAAAATTGTGCGTGTCGTTTTTCAACCACACCCTAAGAAACAAAATCAACCTATTATCTAGGGGCACAACCACCCCTGTATACACTAAGAAAGAAAAAGAAAAAAATCAAAAGAAGAAACAAAATACTCAATACATTCTCTCATGTTCCTTTTAAATCCGCAGTCCACCCTTTGACCAATCCACTTATTGATCAAGCATGGATAATTCCTACTGGTCACTAACTGAAGTAGTGTCACAACATTACGCTTTCTAATATTAAATGTCTAATATTAACTGTTTAACCACCAGTTTTGTTGTTAGCCATGCAGATGTCAGTTACCCCATATTTCACTTGCCTACATTTGTCACACATCCATTTTAGTAACTTGCACACATAATCTAATCCCCTAACCTATCTATATATCTTCTGTTCTATTTTTATTCTAATCAGTAGTATTTTTTTATTCAATTTATTTTTATTCTTTAATACCTATCTATATTTTTCTATTCCGCCGATGGCCTCTGCAGACATGACCTTTGAAAATGACCTTTCAGTCCACAGGTCCAGCAAACCTGTCCTGGTTCCCTCGGGTGTGGGGCCCTGTGGGCCCCCCGCCTGTAATCGGATGGCCCTGGGTTCGTCGGCCCCAGAGTCTGTCCTTGCTCTCTGCCATTACCTCCATGGCTCTTTCCTCCGACAGTCCATCTGTTGGCCCGCCCCCCTTGAGCCTGTTCCGGGGAGAAAGCCACATACCTGTTCCTTTCAGCCGCCGTCCTTTGAGCCTGGAGTGGGGAGGGGCCTGGAAACTCACCCCGCCCGCGGCTTTCATCACCCTGTTGCGGCCCAGTTCCCTGTCTGGGCAACGGAGCACAGGGCATTCCTTGATCACGGCGGACTAGTTCTGACGCCCGAAGCATGATATCACAAACTGTACCACTCAGCAGTTCATTCTTTCTAGCCAGTTCTTGCTCCAGTCTCTGCGTCTCGTGTGCGGCTTGACCAATCGCCCGCTGTGTCTTCATCAGGTCTCGATGAACCGCCTCATGTCTTCCGAACGCTTCTATAAACGCTCTCTGTCGTTCTTGAGAGAGGCAGGTCTGCGTCTCTTCCTCCATCCTGGCGCTGGCGGTCTGACTTCCCGTCTCTGGGCCCTGCCTCTCATCTTGGCTCTGGTGTTGGGGGGGTTCTGGACAGGGGGAGCTTATGGGCTGTGGACACTGTTCTTGATACCGACCCTGGTTTTGCCCGTAGCCGCCTCTTCGTCTGTTATTCCATCGAGGACCACTTCCTCTGGCTTGAGGACGATACCCTTCTCATCGGGGTCGATATTCCTGGTCACAGTCCCTAGACATATGTCCGGAATTCCTGCACGGCCAGCACTCTATTGACCCTGGCTGAGGTCTGGATCCATTCGCCCCGTTCTGGCTCTGGTGCCGGGGAAGATCTGGGCATGGGGAACTTGAGGGCTGAGACAATTTCTCATGTTTATGTCCATACCTGTTGTCGGTCCCACGTATTGGCCACTCCTTCTGTGGCCCCAACCCCCGTCCAGCCTCGGTTCCGGCCGCAAGGCCAGGGTGGCCCACCTGGGACTGCCATAACGATGCAGCCTTCCTCTGTCTTTTTCTCTGTCCTTTCGTCAAATTGAATCTGAAATGGTTAGTCCAGCGTGGATCGGCCTTGTCGACTCTTGCTCGACGGACACTGGTTGGAGTAAAACAGTTGTCTCTGTTTGTCCCCCCTCAATGACCCCCTGTGTTGGAGTCAAAGCCATTATTTCAAGTCCCTCTATCATACTGGTCACATGAGAGAAGTCCATCCCATCCCAATCAATCAGATTATCATCACTGGTAAAGTCTATCTGGGAAATGTCTGCAGAGGTTCCCGGCTTTCTCCCACCATCGGCCTGACTATTATTGGCCATTTCTATATTGCTTCTATTTTTTATACTACATGTTATTGAAATAGACTGATTGTCAACCCTTGTTTCTGTTATCTTATTTTTGCTTCTAATTGCTCCTATCAAAGTTGGTGAATTTGCTTCTATCTTTAACATTCACACACTCACGCACTCATATTATTACCGTTTGGAAAAACAAGTTTCTCTGTGTTTTAAACTATTTTTACAAACTTGAGTTAAAATTCACTCATACTGTCAGATTTTACTGGTGCAGACAGGAATTGATAAGACGCTTATTATACTTATACCCAGACTTTAACAGTCAATTGTTCCCCAGTCGGAGTTGGAATCGTCAGAACTGCCTCTGTCTGCCCCCGAGCAACTGTGGAGAAAGAAAGAAAAAACATACACTTAATTAGCAGTGGCATTTCCCTTTCACAATCCATCATTATCTTTAAGCATGGAAATGTCGGGCATCTCTATACTAATATCACTTTAGAGCAGGGGTCTCAAACTCAATTTACCTGGGGGCCGCTGGAGGTAGAGTCTGGGTGAGGCTGGGCCGCATCAAATATTCCACAAAAAAAGGGTTTCAAGTATTCCAAAAAAAAGTACAACTGATCCAATCGTCTCAATCTTTAGCAATAACAATTCAGAACATGAACAGTTCTTCAGAACATGAACGGTTCTTCAGAACATAGGCTTCTCAGTGGTGTCAGTGGACTCATCCACAGCTATGGAAATGCACTGTGCATTTTTTTTATTCTATCACAAAGCTGTTTATTCTGGTTGCTGTGTGATCTGAGGGGGATTTGCTTTTGTTTGCCTTCAAACATGGCCTCCATCACTTCAGTCATACATTATTTTATTATGTATGCATCAGAGAGAGAGAATGGCTTCTTGCCACTGAGTGAGGACTTGGTATCTGTATGTCATGTATGTCATATATGTCCTGATGAATTGAAAATGGGGGACCCTGATGTAAACAAGACGAAAGTCTTTCTCTGGTCTGCATCCCCTTAACAATTGTGTGTATTGAGCTGTACTGTATTGTACCCATTCTGCAATCTGTTAATACAGTTTTCAATCAATCAATCAATCAATCAATCAATCAATCAATCAATCAATCAATACACATCAATTCTAGCCTCCGATCCCATGACGTAATTTATCTCCTGCGGAGTGAGGATTATAAAATGAACGTGTTTTAAAGTGTGATGCTGTTTGTCATTTTAACAGCAGATACACTTTCTTAAATTCCATTGTCCCCGACAGAGCGTGTGACGGGGAGCTCGGACGGGATGTGTTTTGCTTGGTGTTATTATAGCATTAGCTGAAAAGCTAGCGTTAGCTACGTTACATCAAATCAGATGATGGCCTGTCCTTTCTCCAGGACCTGACACTCTGTCCGTCTATCAACAATAATGCACCCACGGTGAATCGTATTTAAGTCAAGTAGCTACTGACTAGCGTTAGCTGACTAACGTTATCAAATGTCAATGTGAAAACCTTGCGGGGAAGACAAGCTAGGTCAGCTAGCTTAGCTTGACAACGGTCCCGTGGCTAAAGTTGGTGCTATTCATAACCCAGCAATAATGGCTGCAGACCTGCAAGCAAAGTACAGCAAGTTCCAAGTGCCAAAGGATAAGAGTCTCTGAGGCGGAGTCTCAAAAGAGAATGTTGAATATTTATTTTGCATCGAAAATCACAACATTCGAACGTCACTACTAGCCAGAGTCTCTGCGACTGCTACAGACTGGGTAGCGAGTGCAACACCGTCTAATGTCCGTGCGGATCATTGGAGTAGGGTATATCTGCAGTGCCGCAGCCCCATAAAACGTCCAACTCTCGCGCAACGACTCAGCAAACAGTTGCGTGCGGGCCGCATTAACACTACACTTTGACGTCAAGTAGGGGGCCGCAAAATATCATCCCGCGGGCCGCAAATGGCCCGCGGGCCGCGAGTTTGAGACCCCTGCTTTAGAGAGAGTTAGTGCAATTTATTTGAATTATAACGACTCAGCCTTAGCTGCGTTTTGTCCTTTGTCCAATCTGGAAAACTGGATCTTCCAATCATTTTGTCGTGTATCCTCTCACACGACTCTGAGGAATACCCATTGTACATCAACCTCTCCCGTTCTTTGGTACGTTGATGGTCCTTTCCTTTGAACAATCAGAATTCGTTTTACAGCCTATCATTTCTAAACATTTGTGCTGGATATGGTAATTTAGTTGATTAAAATGTCTTCTTCGCCTTATTGTATTTCGCTTTGACCCTTTTAACCTCCTTCCAGTTAAGAGTACCCTCCTCCCGTTCGGATGCACTCCTTCCCCTACTCAGATGCACCTCTCCCCGTAAGGTTTAGGTAGTCCGCTACGACGGTACAACCAGCCTTGGCTGCCTTGCCCGACGCCGGCCCCTCTCCCCCAACAGAGATACAGGTCTCCACTTCCAGGCTAAGGTCTCCTCTCATGAACGGAAGAAGTCCCCTTATTTTACCTTCAGGTGCAGTTTAAGGCTGGGTCTCTTTCCAATCTTAGGAGTGACAATCCAGATTCCTCTGAATTGACACCCCTTACCCTTCTGCTTCCCAGTGGTTCTTTTCAAACCTGCTGATCACAGAAGCACAACTCGCCTACTAACGCATTCGGTTTCGGCTTACTGTGGCCTGACTGTACATTGAGCCAGACGCATTTATGCCAATAGGGTCATAATGCTCTCTGACCGGCCGGTGACGCAGTCGATAGAGATCTCATAGTCAGGACCCCAAGCAGCTAATTGTCCGTAGTACCTATCAGCCACTCAGTTTTGAAACCTACGGTCTGCTCCCCATCCCACTTGCTATGGGTATGGAAACTTTGACCGTTTTCACCAGCCTAGCCTGTTCTCAGCAGGTGCTGTGCCCCCTCCGGTGCACTGCCCTACTTCTAGGTGTGGACCGTCGTCCACGTACCACCAAGTGCCCACACTTACTTACGTGCGACGTTTCCTGGGCCGACTAGACGGAAACACAGTAAGATGTTGGTCATCTTGCCAGACACGGGGGCCATTCAGTATCTCCCCAGCTTACTATATGAGAGATTTAACGTGCCCAGGGAATCTTCCGATTCCACCGCCGCCTGCTGAGGACTAGAGGTTCGGAGTGCCTACCTCCTCCCTAGTCCTCCTAATCTCATATAACATTCTAATTTTCACTGACAGCTTAATGCCTATGTGTAGATCTAATTTTAACATTATCTTCTATGTGTTGCTGTATTTATTTCTATCTGAGAAAGCCTAATATGTATTCCTATCTTACATCATATTTTACATAAGTTATTCACATAATTACTCATAATTAATACACATACCCCCCTTTTAACACCTTAACCTTAGGTGTTAAACGTCAACCGCCATCATCTCACGAGGAACAAAATAAATGTTCAGTCACACATATCACAGAATCCCCGTGCTTGGCGTAGCATCCCACACCTGTCTTATAAATCACAGGCGCAGACACCATCCCCACTGAAAACCCTGCAGACCAATGATATCCCACAGGTCTACCATCCGCAGCCCAAGACATCCCCTCCCAGTTTGCAACCTGAAAGAGAACCCCCGGGCTCCCCACAAGGATATTCAAAATTCACACAACCTTCATCCACCGCTGCACCAAACCGGCCAGTGCCCACACAGCACCTCAGATTCAAAATCATAACAACATACACCACTACCATAAGCCCCACATACAATATGGCACAAAGCCTAACCCCGTACCCAAACGCACCCCTCGACCCCCTGATACCTCAGTGGGGGAGTTGGGAGCCGGTACCCCGTTGAAATGAAAAAAATGACACACCCTGTTCGCCTAAGCCCGAACTAGAATCAACTCACTAGGAAAAAACTGTATACACACACACACAACCGTGGCAGGCCGAGCAGAGCGACCCCTCATACGCAGGTCCATCTGCGCAGAGAGTCCCAAACATAACCCCAAAGCACACTTTGACTTACAGCCACACCACCGTGAACGCAACACCAATGACACCGACATGGAGCCCCCGCCTTACCTGCCGGAGCTCGTCCAAATGCAAGGGAAGAAGTACGAGCGCCATGCCGACCAAAGCGTAGCGCCACTGGTTCAACACGACCGGCCGTTGAGCCGTTGCCCCGGGTCAGCAGCGCTTCACTTCTCCGTTAAGTCAAGGGACCGGAAGGTGGCTGGAGACATGGAGAGAGCCAGAGAGTACGGCCCCACCGCCTGCTGCCACGACATCATCGCCCTGACGCTGGCCATTACCACTGTCATTGCATCTGTCCACGCCGCCATTACCATTCTGTGGGTGTTAACTAAACCAATACTACTGTAATCCTGCCGATCAGCCCTACGATGTGGCTTCTAAGCGCTGTTGAGCTCTCATCACAACTATGTGATGCACACTTCTACTGGTGAAGCTTATAACGGGAAGAGAGAGGGAGAGAGGGAAAGAGAAGGAGAGGGAGAGAAAGAGAACGCGTACTACTGTACCTCATCCCACTTCCTAATACACACCTGTGCGCTCCCACCCTATACGCAACACCCATCAACCTCACCCTGTCCGCCCCATTCCCCGAATCAACATTCACCAGCACCCAAAACCGGCCATAACTGCGTAGAATTGACACAGTTCCAAGCCTAAAGCTTCCTCCATTAACATCAAATTGAAAACATAACCATATCACGCCTCAACAAAAGATCCTCCACTCCAGCCACCATACGAAATCAAAAATAGCCTCATGGAGAAGAGAAGTGAGGCAGCCTAGTACACAATATCAACATACAATACCCAGATAGAACGGGCAACATATCCCAGTGTGTGTCATAAGCGCATGTCACACAACAAATTCAGTTGATGAACTGTAACCCATTCCCCAAATGTCTGGAAACGAGATCAACCGTCTGGGAGTATGTAAGATACAAACTTCCCATGTGACCAGCAATATCAAGCAACTTAAAACAAAATAACATAAAAGAGAGAGAGAGAGAGAGAGAGAGAGAGAGAGAGAGAGAGAGAGAGAGAGAGAGAGAGAGAGGTAGAGGGGAATGGGAGAGTGAAAGAGGAGGGGGGAGGGGGGAGGGAGGGAGAGAGAGAGAGGGGTAGAGGGGAATGGGAGAGTGAAAGAGGAGGGGGGAGGGGGGAGGGAGGGAGAGAGAGAGAGAGAGGGGTAGAGGGGAATGGGAGAGTGAAAGAGGAGGGGGGAGGGGGGAGGGAGGGAAAGAGAGAAGAGGAGGGGGGGAGGGAGGGAGAGAGAGAGAGAGAGAGAGAGAGAGGGGAGGGGGGAGGGGGGAGGGAGGGAGAGAGAGAGGAGAAGGGAGGGAGGGAAGGAGAGGCAGGAAGGAGGGGGAAAAGGAGAGAGGAAGGGAGAGAGATATATTATGTCTCTATATTACCCTATTGGCCGAAATTATTATCAATGCAATATAGTTCATGTAATATAAGAGGCTCGACCCCTTAACAAATGACCCCATACTTGAAGGATGTAATCTAAACCAGGACGGGAGCCTAAGACATGGCTCTACCGCCCCCTAGTGCATTTTTAACCACATACCATTTTTACTGATCACGGCCTTCCGCTCTCACACATTCCACACACAACGTAGTACCCATGCGCGGGCCCTCTGTACGGGCCATCAATTTGCCTAACCATAACTACATTGCCAAGCAACATTGAAAGTACACACATATACTGCAATTCACACGACGCATTAATTCCATTGATATTCCAGTCACACAACAACATCCCCCATTCACAATATTAGCATTGAACAGTCCCAGCAGCATGCAGCATGTAGCATGTAGCTAGGTAGCCTTAGCCACCATTAGCCACGCCATAGCATCCGCCATCCTATAACAGTAGTGGCAGTAGCCTATGTTAGCTCCCAGCACCGCTCGTTAGCTTGCAGCTCAGCTTAGCTCCTTAGCCAGCCCAGCTTAGCATACGTTCCGAGCGTAAACTGCAGTTTTATTCCGTTCACCGAGCACCTATAGCAGACCACGACGGCAGCGTTACAATGACGTCACCCATTAACTGGACTTTAATACAACGTAAGCGCTATTTTTACAGATTAAAAAATATAAAAACATTTCATACCCGAATCGCTTCCGGGTCATCACTCGCTAGTTTGAACTCCTGTCTTTGCTTAGAACGACTTCCGGTTCAAAGTCTTTGTTGTCCTCCGTTTTCGAAAGACTAGCTTGACCTTTAGCTAGTCGATAGCTCTGGCGTTAGCCTCAGTGTTATCCTAGCTTTAATTTTAGCATTACCACACAATGTAACTTTTTTCAATAGTTTCCCCGCGCTCATTTTCACCGCGATAAGAGCGTCTGTATTAGAACACATGCAATGAACATTTACATTGTAAATAGTATAATGAAACAATTTGTTCAGAGCCTATTGTACCCGACTGCCGCGACGTAACGTATTGAAATGAGACGCCTAAGCTAAACACGTTCCATGGATCTCCGCCGGTCCTTGCCTTCTGAAATTAACCTTCTCAAGTTTCAAGTTTCTTTAATAGTTGTCATACAGAAGTACAGAATACTTTCATACAAAATGCTTCTTACTGTTACACTCCAGAGACTGTGCTAGACAAGATAGTATCAAATAACATAGTATAGCATGTAATTTAGAAGTAGAAAATGAGGTCACAGTGTTCAGTATAGACATATGTACAATGTTCGATGCAGAATAGACGTAACTGAGTTACCATATAATATACAATACTATGCAGTGTACTAATGTACAGTACTATATAGTGCAGAGCAGAAATGGGATGAGGTACAATTTAGGTACAATTTACAGTAAGGTGTACGAGTTGTAGTGCAATCCTTCATCAATAAATATAAAGTGTGGGGAGTGGTGCTACAGTGTGTTTGTTTAAAGTGAGTGTGTGCTATAAAGTGTGTGGAGTGGGTGCTACAGTGTGTTTGTTTAAAGTGAGTGTGTGCGTGTGGATGTGTGTGCTATGTGCGTTTGATGGTTGTTGTTGTGTAGTGTTCATTGTTCGTTTAGCAGCCTGATGGCCTGTGGATAGAAGCTTCTTCTGAGTCTTTCTGTGCTCGCCTTGAGACTCCGGTATCGCTTGCCTGACCGCAGCAGTTCAAAGAGGCAGTTGTTCGGGTGACTGGAGTCTTTAATGATTCTCTTAGCCTTGCCCCTGCACCGCTTGTTGTAAATGTTCTGGAGGGTGGGGAGCCCCCCTCCAATTGTGCGTTCGGCTGAACGTGTCACTCTTTGTAGTCTGCTTCGGTCTTGTGCAGTGCTATTCCCAAACCAGGAGGTGATGTTGCCAGTCAGGATGCTCTCTATTGTACATGAGTAGAAGTTCTTAAGGATCTTCTGACTGACTTGGAACTTCCTTAGGCGCCTGAGGAAGTAGAGGCGTTGTCGTGCCTTCTTCACAACACTGTCAATGTGTGTGGTCCATGTCAAGTCCTCGGATATGTAGGCTCCGAGGTACTTAAAGCTGTTGACTCTCTCAACCGGTGCCCCGTCGATGCTGAGGGGGCTGTAGTCCTTGACCCCCGACCTCCTGAAGTCCACAATCATCTCCTTTGTTTTGCTGACGTTCAGGGAGAGGCTGTTTTCCTGGCACCATCCCGCCAGGACCTTGACCTCTTCCAGGTAGGCCCTCTCGTCGTTGGCAGAGATCAGGCCCACCACCACTGTGTCGTCAGCAAATTTGATGATTGTATTGCTACTCCGCTGAGCCACACAGTCGTGTGTGTACAGGGAGTAGAGGAGGGGACTCAGAACACAGCCCTGGGGGGCCCCTATGTTGAGGGTGATGGATGAGGAGGTGCAGTTGCCTGCTCTCACCACCTGGGGTCTGCCCGTCAGGAAGTCCAAGACCCACTGGCAGAGGTCATAGTTCAAGCCCAGGTCCCTGAGCTTGGCTATGAGTATGGAGGGGACTATGGTATTGAATGCCGAGCTGTAGTCGATGAATAGCATTCTCACATAGTTCCCCTGCCTCTTGTCCAGGTGTGATGCTGCTGTGTGCAGCACATGGGCTATGGCGTCCTCCGTGGACCTGTTGGGGCGGTATGCAAATTGCAGGGGGTCCATGTTGATGGGGAGGGAGGAGCAGATGTAGCCCTTTACTAGCTTCTCAAAGCACTTCATGGCTATGGAGGTGAGAGCTACAGGGGGGTAGTCGTTGAGGCAAGCAGGCTTGGATCTTTTGGGTACAGGGATAATTGTTACGCTTGGTACGCTTCTTTGGCATGATGGACCCAGATGGCAGAGTATAGATGAGACCGGAGACAGAGCGTGACGATGAACAGTTTACTAACACACAAGGTACATACACGACACAGGTAACATTTAACAATGACCGCGCACAGCAGGGCAGGACAGACAGGACTATATACACAAGACTAATTGACAAGACACAGAGGGTAATTTACAAACAAGACACAGGTGTGGTAGACAGAAACAATAGAGCACAGAGTACTGGGAAAACAATAACAAACAACCAGACTAAAACATAATTACAAACCACAGACAGGGGAACACAAGACTAACAAAGTGGTGACAACAGATAATAAACACAACAAACACAACTGACAATAAATAACAATAAGTTGGTGTGTGAGCTGATGCCAGATTGGCATCAGCCCACCGGGTGGAAATGTAGACTGAGGGTTATTGTTAATGGGAGGTACTTGTGATGAATATGACTGTCTGAGTCCTGGTCCCACAGGGCCAGGACCGGAGGAAGTGTTACAGTACCCCGCCCTCGAAGGTCGACTCCCAGGCGACCCAACAGGCCCCCCGGGAACGGGGAGGGTGGGGGGGACGGAAGCCGCATCGGCGAAAAGAGGGGGGGGGAGGATGGGGGTTCGAGGGACGGGGCCTGCGGGAACAGGAACGGGGGGAGGGGGCTGACGAGGAGGGCTGGAGCAGGGAAGGATGGGAGGAGGAGACGACGGCTCCGGAGCGCGACCTGGGGCTGGGGTCTCCACGGTGGCGAGACCCCCCGCCGAACCCCGAACCGGAGGCTCCCTGGCGACAGGACGCGGTGCAGGACCCCCAACCGGGGTCCCTCCGGCAGCGGAATCCGACGTCTTCCTCCAGGTCTGCCATGGTGGTGGCTCGTCTTCTGGAACCTCCCAGGGCGGAGGAGACCTCGACCAGGCCGGCGAGGAAGACCTGCGGTCCTGGAAACCCCTTCCCCTGGGGCTGTGGCGTCGGGATCCGCGCCCCGTCCCCGACGCTCCCCTGCGGACCAGGCGACTTCCCACCCAGGGATCCAGCACCGGGGTAGCCGCGGCGCAAGCACCCGATATCATCGGTGCCGCTGGCCCAGCCACTGCGTCCCATGGTGCCAGACCCAGAGCGGTCGCCTGGTCGGCACGCAGGACGGAAGCGCCCAGGATCCCGAGCGCGAAGCTGGCTCCGTCTCTCCTCTCTGCCGGGTCCAAGTTCGGCGCGGTCATTCTGTTACGATTAGTCCTACGCTTCTTTGGCATGATGGACAGATGGACCCAGATGGCAGAGTATAGATGAGACCGGAGACAGAGCGTGACGATGAACAGTTTACTAACACACAAGGTACATACACGACACAGGTAACATTTAACAATGACCGCGCACAGCAGGGCAGGACAGACAGGACTATATACACAAGACTAATTGACAAGACACAGAGGGTAATTTACAAACAAGACACAGGTGTGGTAGACAGAAACAATAGAGCACAGAGTACTGGGAAAACAATAACAAACAACCAGACTAAAACATAATTACAAACCACAGACAGGGGAACACAAGACTAACAAAGTGGAGACAACAGATAATAAACACAACAAACACAACTGACAATAAATAACAATAAGTTGGTGTGTGAGCTGATGCCAGATTGGCATCAGCCCACCGGGTGGAAATGTAGACTGAGGGTTATTGTTAATGGGAGGTACTTGTGATGAATATGACTGTCTGAGTCCTGGTCCCACAGGGCCAGGACCGGAGGAAGTGTTACAGATAATAGTGGACTTCTCGTGGTCAACAGGCAAATCCCGCATCCCCCTAACCAACCCTTAACAACGGATCGATTATGGCTAGAAAGCTTATTACCCCCAGAGAAAATCCCCTAATATCCGGCTAAACTGGGTGATATTTTCAAAAGCTGTACGCATTCAGCCTCGGAAGGGCCCCCTCTACGCTCATTTCACCTACTACGTTATTATCCCGCGACCCGTGACGAACACCACCATATCGGCGCCTTCATTACACATCCATCTGATTCCGCGACCTGTACAGTTGTGAACCGGAGCCTGAAAATACCATTTGCGTCGTTGCCGACGTTCTATACCTTCCTCTCCCTGCCGTCTGAGATACGGTAGTAAGCGGAGGTCTGGCGTTTACCCAGCAATCGCACACTCTCATAATTCACCCACCATATGTGCAATCCAGTGTGCATTCTACCGAGCTTCCCAAACGCAAGACGAATTTGGCCACGATCAAGAGCCATTCGCAAACGCAGCCCAGTTTCATCAATTTTCGAGTGCCGTCCTAGACGACCCCGTTTTTAAATTGAAACATGCCAATATGATCTGTGAATCGTCACGCTCCCTGCTACCCCAATCATCCTCCGCTCCCAGACGAATTCCTTCGTCTCGGCGAGATTCTTATGAGGTCATATCGCAGGGTTCCCCCACAACCCCTCAGTTCGAACTGAACGCTCCACATTTTTACTCATCACGGCCCGTATCCACTCACCTGATCTGTGCAGATTTTAGGACGCTGTCGTGATGATCCCGATCTTCCCAAGCGCCGAGTTTCCACGAGCCGTTTGCTCGTTTAGCCGAGAGAAAAAAAAATCTTAAAGGGGCTATGTACTGCTATTCCTAGCACTATTTGGGCAACTTTACACAATTCCTGTTAGTCTATTGAAGACATCTGTAAGGTTTTTTTCAAAAAATTCATTGTTTTATATTTCTAATCAAGTACTCAAAACCATCATTTTCCAGCTTCAAGATTTCAGGCTGTTATGGCCTGGCTCCGCCCATAAGCACTTTGAGTGACAGTTAGCCCACACAGTCTGCTACTGGTAGATCAGGGTCCCCCATTTTCAATTCATCATATGACACACACGACATACAGATAGACAGTACTGCTACATCTATAAATTTATGACATACCAGATTTTCAAATACAGTACTGTTTGTGATACTAAAAAAATCCAGAAAAAGAGTGTATAT
>NW_028170546.1:0-27009 GCF_963971535.1 Notolepis coatsorum
TCTCTGGTGTTGTTTCTCTCTGTTTATCTCTGTCTCTCTCTCTTGTTCTCTCTCTGTTCTTCTCTTGTATCTCTCTCTCTGTTCTCTATCTCTGTTCCTTTCTCCTTTGACTTGAGCCTGCAGACCGTTCTCTATCTCTCTCTGTTCTCTATCTCTCTGTTCCTCTCTCTCGTCCTCTCTCTCCTCTTCTCTCTCTGTTTCTCTCTCTCTTTCTCTCTCTGTCTCTCTCTCTGTTCTCTCTCTCTGTTCTCTCTCTGTCTCTCTATCGTCTCTCTCTCTTTCTCTCTCTCTCTGTGTCTCTCTCTGTTCTCTTCTCTCTGTTCTCTCTGTTCTCTCTCTGTTCTCTCTCTCTCTGTTCTCTCTCTCTGTTCTCTCTCTTTTCTCTCTCTGTTCTCTTCTCTGTTCTCTCTCTGTGTTCTCTCTCTGTTCTCCTCTCTTTCTCTCTCTCTGTCTCTCTCTCTTGTTCTCTCTCTGTTTCTCTCTCTCTGTCCTCTCTCTGTGTTCTCTCTGTTTCTCTCTCTGTCTCTCTCTCTCTCTGTTCTCTCTCTGTGTTCTCTCTCTCTTCTCTCTCTATCTCTCTGTTCTCTCTCTCTTGTTCTCTCTCTCTCTTCTCTCTCTTCTCTCTCTCTCTGTTCTCTCTCTCTGTTCTCTTCTGTCTCTCTCTCTCTCTCTCTGTTCTCTCTCTCTGTCTCTCTCTCTGTTCTCTCTGTTCTCTCTCTGTTTCTCTCTCTCTGTTCTCTCTCTCTGTCTCTCTCTCTCTTCTCTCTCTCTGTTCTCTCTCTCTGTCTCTCTCTTTCTCTCTCTCTCTCTCTGTTTCTCTCTCTCTGTTCTCTCTCTGTTTCTCTCTCTCTGTTCTTCTCTCTCTGTTCTCTCTCTCTCTCTCTCTCTCTCTCTCTCTCTCTTTCTCTCTGTCTCTCTCTCTCTGTTCTCTCTCTCTCTCTCTCTCTCTCTCTCTGTTCTCTCTCTCTCTCTCTCTCTCTGTTCTCTCTCTCTCTGTTCTCTCTCTCTGTCTCTCTCTGTTTTCTTCTCTCTCTGTTCTCTCTCTGTCTCTCTCTCTGTCTTCTCTCTCTCCTCTCTCTGTTCTCTCTCTCTCTCTCTCTCTCTGTTTTCTCTCTGTTCTCTCTCTCTGTTCTCTCTCTCTGTTCTCTCTCTCTGTTCTCTCTTGTTCTCTCTCTGTTCTCTCTCTCTGTTTCTCTCTCTGTTCTCTCTCTCTGTTCTATCTCTCTGTCTTTCTCTCTCTTCTCTCTCTCTCTGTTCTTTATCTCTGTTCTCTCTCTCTGTTCTTTATCTCTGTTCTCTCTCTCTGTTCTTTATCTCTGTTCTCTCTCTGTTCTCTCTCTCTGTTCTCTCTCTCTGTTCTCTCTCTCTGTTCTCTCTCTCTGCAGGACCTCTCCCTCACCCCCCCTCTCCCTCACCCCCCCCCTCTCCCTCAGCCCCCCCTCTCCCTCACCCCCCCCCTATCCCCCCCCCCCCCCCCCCCCCCCACCTGCCAAACAGGCTGTCGACCTTTTAATCTGGCTGCCCTCTAATCTGTCCCTCAGCGCGCCTGTCTGTCTCTCTGTGTGTGTGTGTGTGTCTCTGTGTGTGTGTCTCTGTGTGTGTGTGTGTGTCTCTGTGTGTGTGTGTGTGTGTGTGTGTGTGTGTGTGTGTGTGTGTGTGTGTGTGTGTCTCTGTGTGTGTGTGTGTGTGTGTGTTGTGTGTCTCTGTGTGTGTGTCTCTGTGTGTGTGTGTGTGTGTGTGTGTGTGTGTCTCTGTGTGTGTGTGTGTGTGTGTGTCTCTGTGTCACCTGAGTTCACTTCTATGCTCTGATGATACCGGCCGCATGTACGACTGCAGAGCATGAAGTGGACTAAACAGACTAAATGTACGCGGGTTGGTCGTTATCATTATTGTGGTATTTATAACACCATCAGGTAAACAGCAGGTTAGTACAGGTCGTATGTGTTATGTTGCTTGTGTGTGTGTGTGTGTGTGTGTGTGTGTGTGTGTGTGTGTCTCTGTGTCACCTGAGTTCACTTCTATGCTCTGAATGATACCGGCCGCATGTACGACTGCAGAGCATGAAGTGGACTAAACAGACTAAATGTACGCGGGTTGGTCGTTATCATTATTGTGGTATTTATAACACCATCAGGTAAACAGCAGGTTAGTACAGGTCGTATGTGTTATGTTGCTTGTGTGTGTGTGTGTGTGTGTGTGTGTGTGTGTGTGTGTGTGTGTGTGTGTGTGTGTGTGTGTGTGTGTGTGTGTAGTGTGTGTGTGTGTGTGTGTGTGTGTGTGTGTGTGTGTGTGTGTGTGTGTGTGTGTGTGTGTGTGTGTGTGTGTGTGTGTGTGTGTGTGTGTGTGTGTGTGTGTGTGTGGTGTGTGTGTGTGTGTAGGTGTGTGTGTGTGTGTGTGTGTGTGTGTGTGTGTGTGTGTGTGTGTGTGTGTGGTGTGTGTGTGTGTGTGTGTTGTGTGTGTGTG
Source organism: Notolepis coatsorum (assembly GCF_963971535.1). NCBI lineage: Eukaryota > Metazoa > Chordata > Actinopteri > Aulopiformes > Paralepididae > Notolepis > Notolepis coatsorum. The sequence goes on from NW_028170546.1 coordinate 2,464, forward strand.
TGTGTGTGTGTGTGTGTGTGTGTGTGTGTTGTGTGTGTGTGTGTGTGTGTGTGTGTGTGTGTGTGTGTGTGTGTGTGTGTAGGTGTGTGTGTGTGTGTGTATGTGTGTGTGTGTGTGTGTGTGTGTGTGTGTGTGTGGTAGTGTGTGTGTGTGTGTGTAGGTGTGTGTGTGTGTGTGTCCCAGACGCCCCTCGTCTCACTGATTGGGCTGATGGCCTGAGGGGCGGCACCTGCGGGCGCTCAGCCTCGGCAGACGGGTGGGTATAGCCTGGCACACACCCGGGCAGACGGGTGGGTATAGCCTGGCACACACCCGGGCAGACGGGTGGGTATAGCCTGGCACACACCCGGGCAGACGGTGGGTATAGCCTGGCACAGGGTTAGGGTTAGGTGATGTTACTCACAGGTCAGGTGCTACTGTCTAGATCCAATCGCCTGGAAGGACCTTAGCTGTGACAGGGGGTGAGGTGAAAGGTCATAGGGCGAAGGTGAAGAATAGGGTTATAAACAGTGACAACTGTATTAGTTACAGCTCAGCAGCTGAACCCACTGCCAGGTCAGAAGGAAGGGTCCTCTCGTCACTGTGGAGCACTATAAGAGAAGGAAGGGTCCTCTCGTCACTGTGGAGCACTATAAGAGAAGGAAGGGTCCTCTCGTCACTGTGGAGCACTATAAGAGAAGGAAGGGTCCTCTCGTCACTGTGGAGCACTATAAGAGAAGGAAGGGTCCTCTCGTCACTGTGGAGCACGTGAACACAGTGTGGAAACTTTCAGTTTGGCTAAAGATGCTAACCCTAGAGCCCCTTGCTAGCGGGGGCTAAAGATGCTAACCCTAGAGCCCCTTGCTCGCGGGGCTAAAGATGCTAACCCTAGAGCCCCTTGCTCGCGGGGCTAAAGATGCTAACCCTAGAGCCCCTTGCTCGCGGGGCTAAAGATGCTAACCCTAGAGCCCCTTGCTAGCGGGGCTAAAGATGCTAACCCTAGAGCCGCTTGCTCACGGGGCTAAAGATGCTAACCCTAGAGCCCCTTGCTAGCGGGGCTAAAGATGCTAACCCTAGAGCCCCTTGCTCGCGGGGCTAAAGATGCTAACCCTAGAGCCGCTTGCTCGCGGGGCTAAAGATGCTAACCCTAGAGCCCCTTGCTAGCGGGGCTAAAGATGCTAACCCTAGAGCCCCTTGCTCGCGGGGCTAAAGATGCTAACCCTAGAGCCCCTTGCTAGCGGGGGCGGGGCTAAAGATGCCCTTCCTGTCAGCGTGTTTACTCACTTGGCATCTGCAGGTGTGCTGCGTCCTCATTGGCCACCTCCTCTGCACTGAGGGCGGGCAGGTCACAGGAGGACACGCCCATGCTGACCGAGCTGTGCTCCGATTGGCCGCTCCAAAAACTAGCTGTGGAGCAAACACTGTGCCGGGGACCTAGTGAGCACACACACACACACAGACACACACACAGACACACACAGACACACACACAGACACACACACACACAGACACACAAAAACACACAACCATCAATAGATATCTCAGCACAATCCATGCTGTTCCTCATGCTAGCTCTGGCTAGTTAGCCTCTGTCCAGCTGTTCCTCATGCTAGCTCTGGCTAGTTAGCCTCTGTCCAGCTGTTCCTCATGCTAGCTCTGGCTAGTTAGCCTCTGTCCAGCTGTTCCTCATGCTAGCTCTGGCTAGTTAGCCTCTGTCCAGCTGTTCCTCATGCTAGCTCTGGCTAGTTAGCCTCTGTCCAGCTGTTCCTCATGCTAGCTCTGGCTAGTTAGCTACAAACCATGCTGTTCATCATACTAGCTCCAGATAGTTAGCTACAATCCATGCTGTTCCTCATACTAGCTCCAGATAGTTAGCTACAATCCATGCTGTTCCTCATACTAGCTCTGGATAGTTAGCTACAATCCATGCTGTTCCTCATACTAGCTCCAGATAGTTAGCTACAAACCATGCTGTTCCTCATACTAGCTCCAGATAGTTAGCTACAATCCATGCTGTTCCTCATACTAGCTCCAGATAGTTAGCTACACTCCATGCTGTTCCTCATACTAGCTCCAGATAGTTAGCTATAATCCATGCTGTTCCTCATACTAGCTCCAGATAGTTAGCTACAAACCATGCTGTTCCTCATACTAGCTCCAGATAGTTAGCTACAATCCATGCTGTTCCTCATACTAGCTCCAGATAGTTAGCTACACTCCATGCTGTTCCTCATACTAGCTCCAGATAGTTAGCTACAATCCATGCTGTTCCTCATACTAGCTCCAGATAGTTAGCTACAATCCATGCTGTTCCTCATACTAGCTCCAGATAGTTAGCTACAATCCATGCTGTTCCTCATAATAGCTCCAGATAGTTAGCTACAATCGATGCTGTTCCTCGTACTAGCTCCAGATAGTTAGCTACAATCCATGCTGTTCCTCATACTAGCTCCAGATAGTTAGCTACAATCCATGTTGTTCCTCATACTAGCTCCAGATAGTTAGCTACAATCCATGCTGTTCCTCGTACTAGCTCCAGATAGTTAGCTACACTCCATGCTGTTCCTCACACTAGCTCCAGATAGTTAGCTACAATCCATGCTGTTCCTCATACTAGCTCCAGATAGTTAGCTACAATCCATGCTGTTCCTCATACTAGCTCCAGATAGTTAGCTACAATCCATGCTGTTCCTCATACTAGCTCCAGATAGTTAGCTACAATCGATGCTGTTCCTCGTACTAGCTCCAGATAGTTAGCTACAATCCATGCTGTTCCTCATACTAGCTCCAGATAGTTAGCTACAATCCATGCTGTTCCTCATACTAGCTCCAGATAGTTAGCTACAATCCATGCTGTTCCTCACACTAGCTCCAGATAGTTAGCTACAATCCATGCTGTTCCTCATACTAGCTCCAGATAGTTAGCTACAATCCATGCTGTTCCTCATACTAGCTCCAGATAGTTAGCTACAATCCATGCTGTTCCTCATAATAGCTCCAGATAGTTAGCTACAATCGATGCTGTTCCTCGTACTAGCTCCAGATAGTTAGCTACAATCCATGCTGTTCCTCATACTAGCTCCAGATAGTTAGCTACAATCCATGTTGTTCCTCATACTAGCTCCAGATAGTTAGCTACAATCCATGCTGTTCCTCGTACTAGCTCCAGATAGTTAGCTACACTCCATGCTGTTCCTCACACTAGCTCCAGATAGTTAGCTACAATCCATGCTGTTCCTCATACTAGCTCCAGATAGTTAGCTACAATCCATGCTGTTCATCATACTAGCTCCAGATAGTTAGCTACAATCCATGCTGTTCCTCGTACTAGCTCCAGATAGTTAGCTACAATCCATGTTGTTCCTCATACTAGCTCCAGATAGTTAGCTACAATCCATGCTGTTCCTCATACTAGCTCTGGATAGTTAGCTACAATCCATGCTGTTCATCATACTAGCTCTGGATAGTTAGCTACAATCCATGCTGTTCCTCATACTAGCTCTGGATAGTTAGCTACAATCCATGCTGTTCCTCATACTAGCTCCAGATAGTTAGCTACAATCCATGCTGTTCCTCATACTAGCTCTGGATAGTTAGCTACAATCCATGCTGTTCCTCGTACTAGCTCCAGATAGTTAGCTACAATCCATGCTGTTCCTCATACTAGCTCTGGATAGTTAGCTACAATCCATGCTGTTCCTCATACTAGCTCTGGATAGTTAGCTACAATCCATGCTGTTCCTCATACTAGCTCCAGATAGTTAGCTACAATCCATGCTGTTCCTCATACTAGCTCTGGATAGTTAGCTACAATCCATGCTGTTCCTCATACTAGCTCCAGATAGTTAGCTACAGTCCATGCTGTTCCTCATACTAGCTCCAGATAGTTAGCTACAATCCATGTTGTTCCTCATACTAGCTCTGGATAGTTAGCTACAATCCATGCTGTTCCTCATACTAGCTCCATATAGTTAGCCACAATCCATGTTGTTCCTCATACTAGCTCCAGATAGTTAGCCACAATCCATGCTGTTCCTCATACTAGCTCCAGATAGTTAGCTACAGTCCATGTTGTTCCTCATACTAGCTCCAGATAGTAAGCTACAATCCATGCTGTTCCTCATACTAGCTCTGGATAGTTAGCTACAATCCATGCTGTTCCTCATACTAGCTCCAGATAGTTAGCCACAATCCATGTTGTTCCTCATACTAGCTCTGGATAGTTAGCTACAATCCATGCTGTTCCTCATACTAGCTCCATATAGTTAGCCACAATCCATGCTGTTCCTCATACTAGCTCCAGATAGTTAGCTACAATCCATGCTGTTCCTCATACTAGCTCCAGATAGTTAGCTACAGTCCATGCTGTTCCTCATACTAGCTCCAGATAGTTAGCTACAATCCATGTTGTTCCTCATACTAGCTCTGGATAGTTAGCTACAATCCATGCTGTTCCTCATACTAGCTCCAGATAGTTAGCCACAATCCATGTTGTTCCTCATACTAGCTCTGGATAGTTAGCTACAATCCATGCTGTTCCTCATACTAGCTCCATATAGTTAGCTACAATCCATGCTGTTCCTCGTACTAGCTCCAGATAGTTAGCCACAATCCATGTTGTTCCTCACACTAGCTCCAGATAGTTAGCCACAATCCATGTTGTTCCTCATACTAGCTCCAGATAGTTAGCTACAATCCATGCTGTTCCTCGTACTAGCTCCAGATAGTTAGCCACAATCCATGTTGTTCCTCATACTAGCTCCAGATAGTTAGCTACAGTCCATGCTGTTCCTCATACTAGCTCCAGATAGTTAGCCACAATCCATGTTGTTCCTCATACTAGCTCCAGATAGTTAGCTACAGTCCATGCTGTTCCTCATACTAGCTCCAGATAGTTAGCTACAGTCCATGCTGTTCCTCATACTAGCTCCAGATAGTTAGCCACAATCCATGTTGTTCCTCATACTAGCTCCAGATAGTTAGCCACAATCCATGTTGTTCCTCATACTAGCTCCAGATAGTTAGCCACAATCCATGTTGTTCCTCATACTAGCTCCAGATAGTTAGCTACAGTCCATGCTGTTCCTCATACTAGCTCCAGATAGTTAGCTACAGTCCATGCTGTTCCTCACACTAGCTCCAGATAGTTAGCTACAATCCATGCTGTTCCTCATACTAGCTCCAGATAGTTAGCCACAGTCCATGCTGTTCCTCATACTAGCTCCAGATAGTTAGCTACAGTCCATGTTGTTCCTCATACTAGCTCCAGATAGTTAGCTACAGTCCATGCTGTTCCTCACACTAGCTCCAGATAGTTAACTACAGTCCATGTTGTTCCTCATACTAGCTCCAGATAGTTAGCCACAGTCCATGCTGTTCCTCATACTAGCTCCAGATAGTTAGCTACAATCCATGCTGTTCCTCATACTAGCTCCAGATAGTTAACTACAGTCCATGTTGTTCCTCATACTAGCTCCAGATAGTTAGCCACAGTCCATGCTGTTCCTCATACTAGCTCCAGATAGTTAGCCACAATCCATGTTGTTCCTCACACTAGCTCCAGATAGTTAGCTACAGTCCATGCTGTTCCTCATACTAGCTCCAGATAGTTAGCCACAATCCAATACAAAGTCAATGGGGCCAAGCTGACTGAAGCTCACTGAAATCTACTTGTGTGTACGGCGGAGTACATTTCAGTGAGCCTCGGTTAGTTCGTTTATTTTCATTCATTCATTAATTTTATTTTGTTTCGTACACGGGGGTATAGTTAATCTTTGCACAATATCACCAACATCTTTTTTTTTAACACGAAAAGGAGCAGGATGAGGAAAACGTATGTTTCCTGCCCCCTTCCAAACTTCATATTCATTTTAACATAATGGTCAGCTCAAGTGCACCTTACAGCTTCATACCATATAATAATAATATAATAATAAACATTACCATAACTATGATAATAATAATAATAATAATAATAATAATAATAATAATAATAATAATAATAATAATAATAATAATAATAATAATAATAATAATAATAATAATAATAATAATAATAATAATAATAATAATAATAATAATAATAATAATAATAATAATAATAATAATAATAATAATAATAATAATAATAATAATAATAATAATAATAATAATAATAATAATAATAATAATAATAATAATATAATAATAATCATTACCATAACTATGATAATAATAATAATGATAATATGACCATGAATAATAATAACAACTATTCTGTTTATACAACCGATCTGATTAGTTAAGAAAATAAAGACCTTTGGGGGCCAAGTTGTACGACTTTTCAGTGGAATTAAGTGAGACCTAGTAGAGAGGCATGAAAACACAGCCGGTAATCTATGTGCCGTGTGTTAGAGACAGTCGTACCTTTTACCTGAGGGTCCGGCCAGTGCTTGTCCTCAAACAGGACCCAGCAGGCATCCTGCTGAGGAGGCGGAGCCTCAGGCTCCATCATCACAGAGGGGAGTTCTGTGGGGGCGGGGCTAGGCTCTGTGGGGGCGGGGCTAGGCTTCCGGAAGTCGCTGGTCATTAATGCATCTGCAGGTAGAATGTACAAACAGACAGTAATCTGTGGAGGTTTGGGTCGGGTTGGGTTCTGCGATACAGAGTGGCACAGAACCCAGCCGGGAGCCAGTCACCGTGCAGCACCTTAACGATAGACAGCCAGGGGAATGGTTAGGGTTAGGGATGCCCGGTATTATCGGCCGATATTGGCATTAAAATGTAATATCGGAAATTATCGGTATCGGTTAATAGACAGGTTAGAGTCCAGAGACAGACAGACAGGTTCGGGTCCTGAATTAAATTGAATAGCTAAATGCTAAATGGTAATAATAGTTTTTCACTCACAATTTCCATGGCAATTTTTTTTGTTTAATAACGAAATTAATAAAATGCTCTTATAATGTAAGTATAAAAGTAATTTTGGAACTGGCAGTAATAAGGTAAAACATAAGGACACAATTAAAACTGTTTACAAGAAAACAAGCCCCTGACAAGAATTACACGCAAAGGCCAGAAGGGAAATATGATTCAAAATTAAATGCAGACTTTGCAAATGTAAATACATCTCCTTTAATTACTTATTCAAGACATTGCATTAAGTTGCCTAAACCCCCTTTTGAGCTTGGAGCCAAAACATCACACCATGTGTATCTGTCCAAGTAGATCTAAAGAAAATAGATAAAAAAAAAAAAAAAAAAAATCTAACCCTAACTAACCGTACTGTCATGCACTTGTTCTAATAAACTAACCTACACTGTAGCACTCAACACTTTGATGAACATTGTTTCTCAGCTGATAGAGTTGTGCCCTTCCTGATGGCTTGTCGTACAGAACTTGTAAGTCGCTTTGGATAAAAGCGTCAGCTAAATGACTAAATGTAAATGTAGATCTACAAAAAAAAGGATCAGTCACTCTCACACATTTAGAATCTTTATTTATGTCCACATAAAGACAATGTTTAAAGGACACAAATATTATCAGTTGTACATTGTGGGATTATTCGGATACAATCGTGCCACAGTGGCAACCAAAGTTACAGACTCACACGGATGATGAACCTGACAATCTACACACAGCTCATGGATACAGATAGCAGCGTCTTCTCCAAATCGCCCGGCTGCCAATAATTGCTGACACTGAGCAATATTTTGCTAATTGTTTGGCTCTTCTCTTCGGAAGACCGGCCAACTGAAGGCCTTTAACACCCAACTTATGGACATGACCCAGGCCTCCAAATATGAAGACTAAAACACACACACACACATGGTTTTGTCAATATTCCAATGTACAGTTTTGCTTGTTTGTACAGTGTTCCCCCCCAACCCCCTCCAATGTACGGTAAATTACCTAGTATGGTTGTCAATATTCCAATGTACAGTTTTGCTTGTACAGTTGTACAGTATCAAAGTGCCCGTACCTGTTTGGTGCCCGTACCTGTTTGGTGCCCGTACCTGTTTGGTGCCCGTACCTGTTTGGTGCCCTGCTGCGCTGCTCCCTAAACGCTCCTCTGAAAACTCCACCCAGCCAACCCGTCCGGTACCGGGCCGGCTGTCAGCCGCAGTGGCCATGGCCTGTGTGTGTGTGTGTGTGTGTGTGTGTGTGTGTGTGTGTGTGTGTGTGTGTGTGTGTGTGTGTGTGTGTGTGTGTGTGTGTGTGTGTGTGTGTGTGTGTGTGTGTGTTTCACCGGCGCTGCTCACACCATGTCACTCCTTTATGGACCTGTGGACGAGACACAAAAGAAATTAAATAATAATAATAATAATAATAATAATAATAATAATAATAATAATAATAATAATAATAATAATAATAATAATAATAATAATAATAATAATAATAATAATAATAATAATAATAATAATAATAATAATAATAATAATCACAGATAGGTTGAGTCAGGGGTTCCTAATCTTTTTCGGCAGATTGATCCATATCGATGTCAAACATTGGTGTTCTTTGATAGGGAGGGGGGTTATAATCTGAGGGGAGAACTCAGTTTAATGAGAACCATGAGAAGACACTGCGTCTCGATATGTGGAGTGAAACTGTGGAACAGTCTGAATGTGGCGCTAAAGCAACGTCCAAACATGAGACAATTCAAACTGATGTATAAGGAAATGATGTTCACGAGGTACAGGGATGAGGAAGGGACTTGATATTCACGGGTGTTTACATTTTATTTTATTTCTTTCATGTTTTACATATATAGTTTTTTTTGTTTTGCATATATATATATATATATATTTTTTTTTAAATGTTTTAAAATAGTACACTCATTTGAGTAGTGGAAAAGGGGTAGGATTAAATAAGTGTATACTTCTTCCTACTCCTTTTCGAACATGTAGATTGAGTTATGTTTTGCTTTTGTTTAGTTATTTATTTTGTTTGAGTTATGTTTTGATTTTGTTTAGTTATTGGTTGTTGCTTAATGTCTGAAGGAGTCGACTGAAGGCTTCTTGTTCTCTGTGGGGGGGGGGGGGTGCTTAATGTCTGAAGGAGTCGACTGAAGGCTTCTTGTCCTCTGTGGGGGGTGAAGCTTAATGTCTGAAGGAGTCGACTGAAGGCTTCTTGTCCTCTGCAAAAGCATGCAATTGGTCCACTGATGGATACATCTTGATATTTGTCTAGTCTAGTGTGTTCATTAGACGGGTGAAATCCTCTTTCAGTGCCTCTGTGCCTGTTTTCTTGGGCAGTTAGCCTCTGGTATGCGTGCCATTAGCGTTAGCCACGCTTCTAGGTAGGGCTGGGCGATATGACGATATTATATAAATATCGGGTACAGTGCATTAACGATACACTTTTTTAACGTATCGTGGATATCGTGATGTTTTGCCCAAGAGGCTTGTGTCGCGTCAATCTGGTCCACACGTTGACACTTTTGAACAACGCCGCACCCACACACACACTACTGCATCAAAGTTACTACTTATGATTAACAAAGGCATTCGTTTTGTGGCATTAACGTTATATAGTTACACGTTCAATAACATCAGCGTATTTACCCGAACATAGCAACGTCCGAGGACGACCTAGATAGATAGCAAGCATTACTCGTTCCTATCTCAGCCCGTGCTGAGTTGTGCCCATTCTGCGGTCTGTTAATAAAGTTTTCAATCAGACAGATGTATGGAAAGGCTTTTATTATAACATTCGTTGCAGTAAAATCATTATGCCTCGTTTAGTCATCTGCGGAGCTGGTAATGGTAACTAGTAATCTACTCTTCGGCCGCAGGGAGCTAACGTTGTTGTTGTTGTTGAGCTCGTCAAAATCAATGGAGGACATTCTGGAAGTAAAAAACGATTACGCGCTTGCCGATTGGTGCTAAGAACAGCAGGGCGGGTGCAAGCGGTGTGACGTAATTGGCAGACTCGACTGTCAATCAAAATTATTCTGTTGCCGGCTGAACGATTGAATGAATGAAAACTTTATTAACAGATTGCAGAATCGGTACAATACAGTACAGCTCAATACAACAACAGTGGACTGACTGGAGGATGAAGAGCAGAAAAAGACTTTCGGCTTTTTTACATAAGGGTCCCCCCATTTTCAATTCATCATATTTCATATCTAAATCATATAATATCTCATTGCTAAATATATGCAATATATAATCTAATAATCCAATAATCTAAATCTAATATATAATATAAAAATGCTAAATGCATGGGTATTTTATTTTGTCTTTAATGTTAGCTTGCAAACTCAAATACTGTCTTGGTAAGCCTCATAATGAATTTTGGGGAAAAAAAGAAAAACATTGTGATGCGTATCGTGTATCGCCGAAAGGTCAGAAAATATCGTGATATCATATTTAGGCCATATCGCCCAGCCCTACTTCTAGGCCTCTTTTCTTTTGGAAAGAATGATAAAAAAAATATATATATATACAGTGGGGGAAATAAGTATAGAACACATCAACATTTTGTTCAGTAAATGTATTTCCAATGAGCGTATTCAAGTGAAATTTGCACCAGACTTTGGTATTAACTCAAGAAATCCAGACAAGAAATCTAAACATTAAAGTCCATATGTAAATAAAGTTATGTGTAATAAAGTGGAATGAAACAGGAAAAAAGTATTGGACACACTAAGAAAAAGCAGTAGACCACAGCAAGGAAAGGCAAGGAACTAGCTGAAAACCAAAACTAATTAGGAGGCAACTCTACCTCCTATCTGTGCTAATAATGTCAACTGGGTTAGAATATATTGATGGGCTATAAAAAAAAAAAAAAAAAATGTTACCAAGGTGCCACACAAGAAACATCAAATGATGGGTAAAAGCAAAGAGGTCTCAAGACCTTCACAAACAAATTGTTGCAAATCATGACAATAGAATTGGCTAAACACGTATTTCACAACTTCAGACTCTTCCAGTAAGCACCATTGGGGGCATTATCCATACAGTAAGTGGAAGCAACATCACTCCATCATCAACCGGCCACGCACAGGTGCTCCTCGCAACATTTCTGATCTGGGAGTCAGAAGGATACTTAGAAGAGTAGCCAGGGCGGCCGGGTGGCGCAGTGGGCAAGGCGCTCGCCACCAACGCAGGAGATACTGGTATCGAGCCCAGCTCTCTGCGTTGCTTCCGGCTTGGCCGGCCGTCGTACTAACTAGGGCTGTCTTAAATACTTCAAAGCTTCGTTCGGTGGGCATGGGATTCGAATATGAAAAAAAAATAAAATAAAAAAAAATTGCAAAATCAACTCTGCCTCTCTTTGTTAACTACAACAAGCAATACTGTTTGTTATTTAAGATGAGGTCAGACTCGGCACTGACAGATTTGTGTTCATTGTGCTGCTTTTATAAAGCCTCAAATGACGGCTTACAATATTTCATTAGGGATGCCCCGATCACGTTTTTTGCCACCGATACCGATCACCGATCGTCGTGAGCCATATCGGCCGATACCGATCGTTTTTGATTAAAAGAAATTAAACTTTATTTTATATAATTTGTTTTTTTTATAAAATATATATAATATATAATTAGACTTGTACTTGTATTATCTGCGAGACATCGCCACCACGCAACAAGCTCCACTGTCTGTGTGTACTCTAGTAGCCTCCAGCTACAGCCAGGATTCTCCGGAGCTGCAGCTGGACCTATACTCGAGTAGCCTCGAGCTACGGCCAGGATTCTCCGGCGCTGCACCTGGACCCTATTGGTATAACGTTACTTAACTGTGCTCAGTAGGGCTGCAACGATTAGTCGACATAATCGACGATGTCGATTATAAAAAATCGTCGACGAGAAATTGTTGCGTCGATTAGTCATTGCACTACCTATCTTTGTGAGAGTGGCTTCTCAGGGTTCCAGACAACATCATAACATGATGATCCCATAGCAAATTTTGGACATTGAAAACATTGTTCCCCTGCAGGAGATGATGATCAGACTAGACACACAATACATTACACACGCACTCCTCTCACTCACACACAGCGATCAGAGTAAGACACACACATACACACTCCTCTCACTCACACACAGCGATCAGAGTAAGACACACACATTCACACTCCTCTCACTCACACACAGCGATCAGAGTAAGACACACACACATTCACACTCCTCTCACTCACACACAGCGATCAGAGTAAGACACACACACATACACACTCCTCTCACTCACACACAGCGATCAGAGTAAGACACACACACATACACACTCCTCTCACTCACACACAGCGATCAGAGTAAGACACACACATTCACACTCCTCTCACTCACACACAGCGATCAGAGTAAGACACACACACATACACAAATTACACAGTACACACCTCTCACTCACACAGCGATCAGAGTAAGACACACACACAAATTACACAGTACACACACTCCTCTCACTCACACAGCGATCAGAGTAAGACACACACACATACACACACACACAGACTCCTCTCACACACAGCAAACAAAAGTTATTTAAAGTACACTTCCACTTTAATTTGTATTATTTAATTTATTTATCTTGTTATGAGTGATTGCTGTATTGTTCTTCAAATACATTTTCATTTAAAGTGGCTTAAAGATCCAAATTCAAATGTTTCATGAGTCATTATTTTAATTTGCTATGGGATCATCATGTTATGATGTTGTTGTTTGGTCCTGACAAGAGTCTCAAAGTCTGGGGTGATGGTAGACAAGCAACTCTGAGGTCATGCTCAATGTCCAATCTGTTCCTCTGCTCTGTCTTCAGCTGGACCAGAGCTGAGAAGCCACTTTCACAAAGATAGGTAAAGGTAATTAAAAAAAAAGAAAAAATCCTTTTTTTTTTTTTGTGTGTTGTTGTTGTTGTTTACATTGGTTTTCGATTAGTCGACTAATCGAAAAAATAATCGGCAGATTAGTCGACTACCAAATTAGTCATTAGTTGCAGCCCTAGTGCTCAGCAAGCCCTCAGCTCGAATACACATCGAATCAGTGTTATAAGACATTGATATCAGGAGCTATCTGTAGCTACTGCTAGCCGGATATATAACGTTAATACAACGCCTCAGTGAATTATTTAGTTCAATGGGACATTTCGTTTTTAACAGTGAACTAACTTGCGCTAACGTGAGCTAACAGCTAACAGCTAACAGGTATCATACCTACCTACTATACTTGCTAAAGCGTTTGTTGATGTCAGGAGCTATCGGTAGCTGGCCGGCTAGATACCGTTCGGTTAGACAATGCCTCATCATGTATTAAACTAAAAGTGAATAGTTGACTGGGTCATTTTGTAACGGTAGCTAAGCTAACGTTAGCTCAGGGAGAAGCCGACACGACACGCCGTCCTCCCGTGTCTCACTAGACTAGACCCGTGTTTACATGCGTGCGGGAGGGGCTGGACTCGAGAGCAGACGCCGCACCACCGGTGTCTGAGACAGAACTCAGCGACAGCGACTGAGATCGGGTTTGACGATCGGTGAAAATAAAACATTATCACCGATCACCGATCGCATATTTATACTGAATATCGGCCGATAACGATCGGTGGCCGATCGATCGGGGCATCCCTATATTTCATGAAAGCAAAGTGTTTTGTTTGTCTAAGATTTTAAAAGGTTTAAACTTTACAGCACTGACAAAGTTGAACAAAGTGCTGTACAAGTCCCACAACATAAAAAAAAGATATATATATATATTTTTTTTATTATTATTATAATTTTTTTTAATCTCGAAGCTTCGAATTAAAATTGAATCTCGGCCCCGAAGCTTCGAATTCCAAAAAAGAATTGAAGGTCAGCCCTAGTACTAACACAATTTGCAGTGTTAGAGGGTGGGAAAGCTGGCGGGGTGGGTCCTGGTCGTTGTAAACAGCGACTCCTACAGTTCGGTCGGGTCGCCTGCACAGCGAGGGAAGGATCTAAGGGGGGTAGTGTGATCCTTCCACACGTTACACGCTCTCAGTGAGAGTCCGCGCTGCCAGGTGAAAGAAGCGGTTGATTGGCTACACATGTGTCGGAGGAAGCATGTGATAGTCTCCGCTCTCCCAGACCGACTGTGGGGGGTAGAGTGCGCAGCGACCAGGAAGGGGATTGGGATTTGGCATAATGACTAACATTGGGAGGGGAGAAAAACTGAGGAAAAAGGAGGGGGAGAAGGTCAACAACAACAAAAAGAAGAGTAGCCAGAGAGCCACTAGGAAAGAGCTCCAGAAAGACTTGGAGGCAGCAGGTACAACTGTGACAGAAAGGACCATAGGCAATGCAATGCACTCCACCGCCATGGCCTCTGTGCGCGCTCAGCCCGCAAGACTCCACTACTGGAGAAAAGACATGTTGAAGCTTGTTTAAAGTTTGCCTAACAACATTTGGACAAGCAGTGAACTACTGGGAGCATGTACTCTGGTCAGATGAGACCAAAATGTTACTTTCTGACTGTCACACAACACACCATGGTTTGGAGGAGAAATGGCAGTGCACATTACCCGAATAACACTATATACCAACAGTGAAGTTTGGAGGTGGAAGTATCATGGTGTGGGGCTGCTTCTCCTCTCCTGGTACTGGCAGACTTCATATCATTGAAGGAACAATGAATGGAGCCATGGACTGATTCTTGAGAGGAACCTGCTGCCATCCACCAGGATGCTGAGGATGACACGTGGGCAGACCCTCCACCAGGATGACACGTGGGCAGACCCTCCACCAGGATGACACGTGGGTGGACCCTCCACCAGGATGACACGTGGGCGGACCCTCCACCAGGATGACACGTGGGCGGACCCTCCACCAGGATGACACGTGGGCGGACCCTCCACCAGGATGACACGTGGGTGGACCCTCCACCAGGATGCTGAGGATGACACGTGGGTGGACCCTCCACCAGGATGACACGTGGGCGGACCCTCCACCAGGATGACACGTGGGCGGACCCTCCACCAGGATGACACGTGGGTGGACCCTCCACCAGGATGACACGTGGGTGGACCCTCCACCAGGATGCTGAGGATGACACGTGGGCGGACCCTCCACCAGGATGACACGTGGGTGGACAGAGAGGTGGTGAGGGGGGGGCGGGGGGCATGGCGGTGGTGAGGGGGGGGGGGCAGGGCGGTGGTGAGGGGCAGGGGGCATGGCGGTGGTGAGGGGGGGCAGGGGAACAGAGAGGTGGATTGTTCTAACCCTGAGGTCCTGCCAACCACTGACTCAGCGCCAAGCACACAGCTTACCTTCCTTATGGGCACTCTCTCTCTCTCTCTCTCTCTCTCTTCTCTCTCTCTCTCTCTCTCTCTCTCTCTCTCTCTCTCTCTCTCTCTCTCTCTCTCTCTCTCTCTCTCTCTCTCTCCTCTCTCTCTCTCTCTCTCTCTCTCTCTCTCTCTCTCTCTCTCTCTCTCTCTCTCTCTCTCTCTCTCTCTCTCTCTCTCTCTCTCTCTCTCTCTCTCTCTCTCTCTCTCTCTCTCTCCTCTCTCTCTCTCTCTCTCTCTCTTCTCTCTCTCTCTCTCAGACTCTCACCCCTCAGTGTAAACACACCCTCTGATGTAATGTTGACATGGAGCAAACACACACACACACACACACACACACACACACACACACACACACACACACACACACACACACACACACACACACACACACACGCACGCACACACACATGCACACACACATGCACACTGATTGAAACCAACATTGTTGTGGCTGTTTGCACGCCATTCACACAGCTCTAGAGTAGATCTGTCAGCAGTATCCACACAGCTCTAGAGTAGATCTGTCAGCAGTATCCACACAGCTCTAGAGTAGATCTGTCAGCAGTATCCACACAGCTCTAGAGTAGATCTGTCAGCAGTATCCACACAGCTCTAGAGTAGATCTGTCAGCAGTATCCACACAGCTCTAGAGTAGATCTGTCAGCAGTATCCACACAGCTCTAGAGTAGATCTGTCAGCAGTATCCACACAGCTCTAGAGTAGATCTGTCAGCAGTATCCACACAGCTCTAGAGTAGATCTGTCAGCAGTATCCACACAGCTCTAGAGTAGATCTGTCAGCAGTATCCACACAGCTCTAGAGTAGATCTGTCAGCAGTATCCACACAGCTCTAGAGTAGATCTGTCAGCAGTATCCACACAGCTCTAGAGTAGATCCGTCAGTATCTCTGGGTAACAGTACAGTATATTTGCATATCATATATGCAGTGTTGTGCTAGTTACTGAAAAATAGTAACTCAGTTACTTTACTAGTTACTTCATTTCAAAGTAACTTCGTTACTGTACTAGTTACTTACACCCAAAAGTAATGAGTTACTGTGAAAAGTAACTATTTAGTTATTTAAAAAAATAAATAAAAAAAGAAGATTGCTCCCGAGTCCCATGCCCCAGATAGTATTCAAAATCGGTTGATCAACTTGACAGTTTCCATTCACATCACCGAACTCTGCTAAGCAATGTGGTCTAGATACAAACACAAATCTGACACAAACAAATGTTGTCCCGAGTCGATATAATAAGAAGTGCGGCGGTTGAAGGAACAGCCTTGATGTCGCCGGAGCGTTTCATTATAACCATTATAATTCAAGGGTACTTGAACTGTACTGCTGTACTGTACTGTACCCATTCTGCAATCTGTTAATAAAGTTTTCATTCATTCATTCATACTACGACTATGCTTGCACCTCATGGTACCAAAGCACCTCAAAGGCGCTTAAAACAAAATACAAACATCACAAAACAAACTGGTCAGACTACTACTTGACCTGAACCCCAGAACCCACCTCACCCCTGCCCACTTGACAACCTAGGATGGCTTAGAGTAGACGACAGAGTACAGCAACTTGCAATGGGCCTGGTCTACAAGATAACACTATACGACCAAGGTACCCATGTACATGTCAAAATACTTCCCAAAGGTCAGTGAATACCACAACCACTACACCAGAGGGAGCTCCACAAATCATGTAAAACCCAGATTCGGCTCAAACAAGGGACTAAACACGTTTCGCAATTATGCCACAACAATGTGGAACGCCCTACGGGTAACAGTACTGTATATTTGAATACCGTTTATGTCACAAATGTATCAGTACTAAATACCTATATGTCCCTATGCCATAAATGTCATGTATGTTGTGTAGTCATAATGTCTATATGAATTGAAATGGGGGACCCTGATGGAAACAAGACAACGTCTTTCTCAGGTCTGCATCCCCTTAACAATTGTATAGTATGAGCCGTACTGTATTGTACCCATTCTGCAATCTGTTAAATAAAGTTTTCATTCATTCATTCATTCATTCATTCACCATCTTGCAAGTTGCAACGTTGTTTAAGATATCAATCAAAGCATTGCAACGTTAGAATAGTTAGGATATCAATTGTGCATGAAAGGACTATTTATATGTTTGATTAGTATTATGAGATTCCCTGGCAGATTTCGTACAGTCAAAATCCGTTGATCAACTTGAGTTTCAGTTGCACTCACCAAAGTCTGCGGTGGTCGAGATGTAGTAACGTACGTTAGTCGACTCCAGCAGCGCCTCAAACATGTTCTTTATCTCGTTTCCATGTTGTATATTAATTATCTCTCCAAGTAGTTGCTAAATGGTTTGTTGGTTTGTTACTGCGTTCTTTTTATGTGGATTAATAGCAAGCGTTTGTTTGTTTACAATAGAGAGGGTCTATTTCTTTCCGTAGCCGCATCTGGTTTGCGCACTTCTGATTGGCCAGTGGCCAGACTCGCCTCGTATCATTCTACGCGGGTGGGGATGAGGATATAATAATCACTACCGCTCGCTATCAATCTACGCCGTATATAACGCAAATAACGCAGTGACGAACCATTCAGTAACGTAAGTAGCGTTACTGAATTTCAAAAGTAATGCGTTAGAGTACTAGTTGCGGCAAAAAGTAACTTCGTTTCTGTAACGCGTTACTTTGTAACGCGTTAGTCCCAACACTGCATATATGTCACAAATGTAACAGTACTATATACCTGTATGTCATGTATGTCCCTATGCCATAAATGTCATGATGTCATATGTTGTGTTGTATGTCATAAATGTCACTATGAATTGAAAATGGGGGACCCTGATGTAAACAAGACGAAAGTATTTCTCTGGTCTGCATCTCCTTAACAATTGTGTTATTGAGCTGTACTGTATTGTACCCATTCTGCAATCTGTTAAATAAAGTTTTCATTCATTCATTAACCCTAGAGTAGATCTGTCAGTATTCGAGCTGGAATGTAAATGTAAATGAACCCGGGGGGGGGGGGGGGGGGAACGGGGACGCAAGCGGTGCTGTCCAGGTTCTGATGTCACCCACGTCTACTAGGCTACTACAGCGAGCCCCACTCATTTCATATAGTGCAAATTAATTGTTCAAATGAAGGCATCCAATATGATTAACCTTAATGTCTCACCTTAATGCAACAACAGTTTCGGATGCGCCTCATTGGGAAAGGCCGTTCACAAGGTGCGGTGCCGACGGCAATGAAGAAATGTTTTCCTTCATTTGATCTCATCATGCTTTGAAAACAACGTACATAGATAGTAGCTCTAAAAAGTTTCCACGGTTTCATTAACATGCCCTCGTACAGCAAGCCCTCGGCCTCAGGTGATCCGTGTTATGCCCAGGCGGCATGTAACTTGGAATGGAGTTGCAGGTCTTGGCAGCTCTCACGGAGAGGGCTGACTGGCTAAATGTACTTGTCCTTAATGGAAATTAGCGTTAGGATGTGAATAGACGCCACCCGGTACAACAGTTCTGAACCCCAACGCGGAACTGCACGTCTGTTGGTAAAAGACGACACGTGAACCTGGAGGTAAACAATCGGAAAGTGGGGGTGGGGCTAGACCATGGGGGTGGGGCTAGACCATGGGGGTGGGGCTAGACCATGGGGGTGGGGCTAGACCATGGGGGTGGGGCTAGAGTCAGACCACGGAGGGTTTTGAAGACCAGACTGGCATCGGTTAGTTTGGTGATGCGGCGTGATTGGTTACTGCCTGCAGTCTGGGATGTTAACGGCCACCACACCTACTGCCATCGACACCTTGGTTGCTGCAGCAGCCCTACACACACACACACACACACACACACACACACACACACACACACACACACAACATCGTAGCCTAGGCTGCCTATAATAACGTGCAGACTGGGTCGGCATTGCCTCCCCTGGCCTTATATACGCGCCGCCTATGACTTTAGTGCGTTTCGAGCTGATCCTATAGACATGAACCAGACAGATTGAAAGCGCTATCCATCTATCTATCTGTCTGTCTGTCTGTCTGTCTGTCTGTCTGTCTGTCTGTCTGTCTGTCTGTCTGTCTGTCTGTCTATCTATCTATCTATCTATCTATCTATCTATCTATCTATCTATCTGTCTGTCTGTCTGTCTGTCTGTCTGTCTGTCTGTCTGTCTGTCTGTCTGTCTGTCTGTCTGTCTGTCTGTCTGTCTATCTATCTATCTATCTATCTATCTATCTATCTATCTATCTATCTGTCTGTCTGTCTGTCTGTCTGTCTGTCTGTCTGTCTGTCTGTCTGTGTCTCTCTCTCTCTCTCTCTCTCTCTCTCTTCTATCCCACCACTTTTTTTAGACTCTTTTTGTATCACAAACGGTACTGTATTTGTAGATCTGGTATGTCATAAATGTATAGATGTAGCAGTACTGTCTATCTGTACTGGACAAAATGGCATCCAATGTAATAAAAAAAGTCAACCAACGAACACGATTCTTGTACCGGATCTCCTCTCTGGTAAACAAGAATACCCTGAAGACTCTGGCAGGAGCACTCATTCAAGGGTACTACGACTATGCTTGCACCTCATGGTACCAAAGCACCTCAAAGGCGCTAAAAACAAAATTACAAACATCTCAAAACAAACTGGTCAGACTACTGCTTGACCTTACTCCTAGAACCCACCTCACCCCTGCCCACTTTGACTACCTAGGATGGCTTAGAGTAGACGACAGAGTACAGCAACTTGCAATGGGCCTGGTCTACAAGATACACTACGCGACCAAGGTACCCATGTACATGTCAAAATACTTCCCAAAGGTCTGTGAATACCACGATCACAACACCAGAGGGAGCTCTACAAATCATGTTAAACCCAGATTCGGCTCAAACAAGGGACTAAACACGTTTCGCAATTATGCCACATCAATGTGGAACGCCCTACCCAAAGCTGTAAAGGAATGTGAATCACTACCCACTTTCAAAAACACTCTCAAAAAACACCTAAGGGAGACTGCAACTCGAAACTGGCCCCTGTAAATGTCCGAACACAACCCCCTCCAATGTACAGTAAATTACCAAGTATGGTCTTGTCAATAATCCAATGTACAGTGTTGTTTGTACAGTTGTACAGTGTCCCCCACCCACCCCTCCTACCCAACCCCCCCCCCCACTCCTACCCAACCCCCCCCCCCCCCCCCCCCCCCCACCTACCCAATCCAATGTACAGTTTCCACACCTAATGTATACACTCTTTTCTTTCTGGACTCTTTTTGTATCACAAACAGTACTGTAATTGCAAATCTGGTATGTCATAAATGTATAGATGTAGCAGTACTGTCTATCTGTATGTCATGTATGTCATATATGTTATGATGAATTGAAAATGGGGGACCCTGATGTAAACAAGACGAAAGTCTTTCTCTGGTCTGCATCCCCTTAACAATTGTATGTATTGAGCTGTACTGTATTGTACCCATTCTGCAATCTGTTAATAAAGTTTTCAATCAATCAATCAATCAATCAATTCAAAACAACCAGAGAGAGACAGACGCGCACCCTCCGGTCCGCAGCGACCTGTTGAGTCACAGACACAGAACACGCACTGGATCAGATCCGGTCCCGCGGCGACACAGAACGGGATCATTAACACCGTTTCCTCACAGCAGCAGCAGCAGCATCTGTTATTGTTTACAAACAAACACCGGAGAGAGAGACGGTCGTGTTTACATACCGAGCGACCGGCTGGGTTTCGGTGTCGTGCTTCTGCGTGACGCGTCCGGCGGCACCGACCTCCTCCAGTGGGATCTGAGAAGAGACGTCACCGGGAGGAAGCACCGTGCGGGCAGGAGGGAGTAGGGTATATCTGCAGAGCCACAGAGGAGTAGGGTATATCTGCAGAGCCACAGAGCATAGGGTATATCTGCAGAGCCACAGAGGAGTAGGGTATATCTGCAGAGCCACAGAGGAGTAGGGTATATCTGCAGAGCCACCGAGGAGTAGGGTATATCTGCAGAGCCACAGAGCATAGGGTATATCTGCAGAGCCACAGAGGAGTTTGATTGATTGATTGAAAAGTTTATTAACAGATTGCAGAATGGGTACAGTACAGTACAGCTCAATAGGGTAGAGTAGGGTATATCTGCAGAGTCACAGAGGAGTAGGGTATATCTGCAGAGCCACAGAGGAGTAGGGTATATCTGCAGAGCCACAGAGGAGTAGGGTATATCTGCAGAGTCACAGAGGAGTAGGGTATATCTGCAGAGCTACAGAGCATAGGGTATATCTGCAGAGCCACAGAGGAGTAGGGTATATCTGCAGAGCCACAGAGCATAGGGTATATCTGCAGAGTCACAGAGGAGTAGGGTATATCTGCAGAGTCACAGATGAGTAGGGTATATCTGCAGAGTCACAGAGGAGTAGGGTATATCTGCAGAGTCACAGAGGAGTAGGGTATATCTGCAGAGCCACAGAGGAGTAGGGTATATCTGCAGAGTCACAGAGGAGTAGGGTATATCTGCAGAGCCACAGAGCATAGGGTATATCTGCAGAGCCACAGAGGAGTAGGGTATACCGTGATACTGTGAATAATGTATACTCAGTAGATAGTAAATTATAACACTACCTCATGCATACTGCACCTTATGTGACACTGTGAATAATGTGAATATTCCTCAGCTAGTCAGATAGTAAATTATATTGACCATATTGATCAAATTGTTTACACTGCCTGTGTTGTTTTACTACCTGTACCCCTCCCCCCTCCCCCCCATGCTGCTATGATGCCTGAATTTCCCCAAGGGGATCAATAAAGGAATATCTTATCTTAATATCTTATATCTGCAGAGCCACAGAGCATAGGGTATATCTGCAGAGTCACAGAGGAGTAGGGTATATCTGCAGAGTCACAGAGGAGTAGGGTATATCTGCAGAGCCACAGAGGAGTAGGGTATATCTGCACAGTCACAGAGGAGTAGGGTATATCTGCAGAGTCACAGAGGAGTAGGGTATATCTGCAGAGTCACAGAGGAGTAGGGTATATCTGCAGAGCCACAGAGGAGTAGGGTATATCTGCAGAGTCACAGAGGAGTAGGGTATATCTGCAGAGCCACAGAGCATAGGGTATATCTGCAGAGCCACAGAGGAGTAGGGTATATCTGCAGAGCCACAGAGGAGTAGGGTATATCTGCAGAGCCACAGAGGAGTAGGGTATATCTGCAGAGTCACAGAGGAGTAGGGTATATCTGCAGAGTCACAAGGAGTAGGGTATATCTGCAGATTCACAGAGGAGTAGGGTATATCTGCAGTGTCACAGAGGAGTAGGGTATATCTGCAGAGCCACAGAGCATAGGGTATATCTGCAGAGCCACAGAGGAGTAGGGTATATCTGCAGAGCCACAGAGGAGTAGGGTATATCTGCAGAGCCACAGAGGAGTAGGGTATATCTGCAGAGCCACAGAGGAGTAGGGTATATCTGCAGAGCCACAGATGAGTAGGGTATATCTACAGAGTCACAAGGAGTAGGGTATATCTGCAGAGCCACAGAGGAGTAGGGTATATCTCTCTCTCCCTCTCTCTCTCTCTCTCTCTCTGTATGTGTATCTTGAGTAAAACGCATGTTTTTATTTTTTTAATACAACATTAACATGACAACTGGATTACACTTTATTAATCCGACCGCCAAGAACCTTGGTGTTGTCCTCGACGACCAGTTGAACTTCTCTGCTCACATCGCAGCGACAACCAGAACCTGCAGATTCCTCCTGAGCAACGTCAGAAGGATCTGCCTCTTCCTGACAAAAGAAGCCACCCAACTCCTCGTCCAATCAACAGTCATCTCCCACCTCGACTACTGCAACGCACTGCTCGCTGGCCTCCCGGCCACTGCCACCAAGCCTCTTCAACTCATTCAGAACGCAGCGGCCCCGCCTGATCTCAAACCTACCGAAGTCGGCCCATGTCACCCCACTTCTCAGGGACCTGCACTGGCTCCCCATTGCTGCACGAATCCGCTTCAAGGCCCTCGACCTGGCATACCGTGCTGCAAAGGGAACCGCTCCCGCCTACCTCCGGTCAATGGTCTCTAACTACACACCCTCAAGACTTCTACGCTCTGCATCTTCTGGCCGCCTCAGACCTGCTCCTATCCAAGCTCCGGGAGGGTCATCAAGGAGAAGTCGCCTATTCTCAGTCCTTGCCCCACAATGGTGGAATGAACTACCCACCCCAGTTAGGACAGCCGAATCCCGTCCAATCTTTCGCCGTCGACTAAAGACGCACTTCTTCAACCATTATCTGAAATAATGGGGGAAAAAAATAAAAATTATCTAACCCTAACTAACCATACTGTCATGCACTTGTCCTAATAAACTAACCTACACTGTAGCACTCAACACTTTGATGAACATTGTTACTCAGCTGATAGAGTTGTGCCCTTCCTGATGACTTGTCGTACAGAACTTGTAAGTCGCTTTGGATAAAAGCGTTTCAGCTAAATGACTAAATGTAAATGTTAATGTAAATAAATACAGCATTAACATGACAACTGGATTACACTTTATTAAATACATACAGCATTAACATGACAACTGGATTACACTTTATTAAATACATACAGCATTAACATGACAACTGGATTACACTTTATTAAATACATACAGCATTAACATGACAACTGGATTACACTTTATTAAATACATACAGCATTAACATGACAACTGGATTACACTTTATTAAATACATACAGCATTAACATGACAACTGGATTACACTTTATTAAATAAATACAGCATAGAAATCACACAGCATATAAAATCACAACAATACGTCAACAAGACGAGGGTGGACAAAAGCAAGGACAACAAATCAATTAAAATAGACATTTTAGCGATTGTTGGAGTTCATTCCATGAGCAAGAGGGGCATCATAATAAAATGCAGATTTACCTTTTTCCCAGCAAACCTTAAGGACCAGCCAGTCACTAGAATGGTTCCATAGGTCCCAGCATTCCATTCCAATAATGATGCGATATAAGGACTCACCAGTAAGGGCCTAAGACCTTTACAAATACCAGTGTTTGTTGTGCCTCTCCGTCAGAGAGGACCAACCAACCTTCTCATAAAGGACACAGTGATGAGTGTCATATCTATCATTAGTGATGAATGGGTACAATACTTAACCCTTTCACTAACCCTAACCCTACAATACACCCTGCACTGGGCTAGTCTCCAGAAACGGCATGTTGGATCTATGACCAATAGATGGCGCCAGAGGCTTGACTACTCTCCACCAGCATCACCAGAGGAAGAGCCCTTACTGTCCACGGTTCATGTACAGATCAAGAACAG
>NW_028170545.1:0-17500 GCF_963971535.1 Notolepis coatsorum
TAAAGTGAGTGTGTACGTGTGGATGTGTGTGCTGTGAGTGTAGATGATGGCTTGAGTTGCTATACGATCCCCTATATGTCTCCCTTCAAACACATGTATCCATAATTCATACTGATATCTCTGGATATCTTTTATATATATATATATATCAGAATCAGAAAGGTATTTCTTTGCAAGTATAGTTTTCACATACAAGGAATTTGATTTGGTTGTTTTTCAGTGCAAGTGTTTTAGGATGAGAGTGTTTTAGGATGAGAGTGTTTTAGGATGAGAGTGTTTTAGGATGAGAGTGTTTTAGGATGAGAGTGTTTTAAGATGAGAGTGTTTTAGGATGAGAGTGTTTTAGGATGAGAGTGTTTTAAGATGAGAGTGTTTTAGGATGAGAGTGTTTTAGGATGAGAGTGTTTTAAGATGAGTGTTTTAAGATGAGAGTGTTTTAGGATGAGAGTGTTTTAGGATGAGAGTGTTTTAAGATGAGAGTGTTTTAAGATGAGAGTGTTTTAGGATGAGAGTGTTTTAGGATGAGAGTGTTTTAAGATGAGAGTGTTTTAAGATGAGAGTGTTTTAGGATGAGAGTGTTTTAGGATGAGAGTGTTTTAGGATGAGAGTGTTTTAAGATGAGAGTGTTTTAAGATGAGAGTGTTTTAGGATGAGAGTGTTTTAGGATGAGAGTGTTTTAGGATGAGAGTGTTTTAAGATGAGTGTTTTAAGATGAGAGTGTTTTAGGATGAGAGTGTTTTAGGATGAGAGTGTTTTAGGATGAGAGTGTTTTAGGATGAGAGTGTTTTAGGATGAGAGTGTTTTAGGACGAGAGTGTTTTAGGATGAGTGTTTTAGGATGAGAGCGTTTTAAGATGAGAGTGTTTTAAGATGAGAGTGTTTTAGGATGAGAGTGTTTTAGGATGAGAGTGTTTTAAGACGAGAGTGTTTTAGGACGAGAGTGTTTTAGGATGAGAGTGTTTTAGGATGAAAGTGTTTTAGGATGAGAATGTTTTAAGATGAGAGTGTTTTAGGATGAGAGTGTTTTAGGATGAAAGTGTTTTAAGATGAGAACGTTTTAAGATGAGAGTTTTAAGATGAGAGTGTTTTAGGATGAGAGTGTTTTAGGATGAGAGTGTTTTAGGATGAGAGTGTTTTAGGATGAGAGTGTTTTAAGATGAGAGTGTTTTAAGATGAGAGTGTTTTAGGATGAGAGTGTTTTAGGATGAGAGTGTTTTAGGATGAGAGTGTTTTAAGATGAGTGTTTTAAGATGAGAGTGTTTTAGGATGAGAGTGTTTTAGGATGAGAGTGTTTTAGGATGAGAGTGTTTTAGGATGAGAGTGTTTTAGGATCAGAGTGTTTTAGGATGAGAGTGTTTTAGGATGAGAGTGTTTTAGGATGAGAGTGTTTTAGGATCAGAGTGTTTTAGGATGAGAGTGTTTTAGGATGAGAGTGTTTTAGGATGAGAGTGTTTTAGGATGAGAGTGTTTTAGGATGAGAGTGTTTTAGGATGAGAGTGTTTTAAGATGAGTGTTTTAGGATGAGAGTGTTTTAGGATGAGAGTGTTTTAGGATGAGAGGGTTTTGGATGAGAATGTTTAGGATGAGAGAGTTTTGGATGAGAGTGTTTTAGGATGAGAGTGTTTTAGGATGAGTGTTTTAAGATGAGTGTTTTAAGATGAGAATGTTTTAGGATGAGTGTTTTAAGATGAGTGTTTTAGGATGAGAGTGTTTTAGGACGAGAGTGTTTTAGGATGAGAGTGTTTCAGGATGAGAGTGTTTTAGGACAAGAGTGTTTTAGGATGAGAGTGTTTTAAGATGAGAGTGTTTTAGGATGAGAGTGTTTTAGGATGAGTGTGTATTAGGATGAGAGTGTTTCAGGATGAGAGTGTTTTAGGACAAGAGTGTTTTAGGATGAGAGTGTTTTAAGATGAGAGTGTTTTAGGATGAGAGTGTTTCAGGATGAGAGTGTTTTAGGATGAGAGTGTTTTAGGATGAGAGTGTTTTAGGACGAGAGTGTTTTAGGATGAGAGTGTTTTAGGACAAGAGTGTTTTAAGATGAGAGTGTTTTAGGATGAGAGTTAGGATGAGAGTGTTTTAGGATGAGTGTGTTTTAGGATGAGAGTGTTTTAGGACAAGAGTGTTTTAAGATGAGAGTGTTTTAGGATGAGAGTGTTTTAGGATGAGAGTGTTTTAGGATGAGAGTGTTTTAAGATGAGAGTGTTTTAGGATGAGAGTGTTTTAGGATGAGAGTGTTTTAAGATGAGAGTGTTTTAGGACGAGAGTGTTTTAAGATGAGAGTGTTTTAGGATGAGAGTGTTTTAGGATGAGAGTGTTTTAGGATGAGAGTGTTTTAGGATGAGAGTGTTTTAAGATGAGAGTGTTTTAGGATGAGAGTGTTTTAAGATGAGAGTGTTTTAGGATGAGAGTGTTCTGGATGAAGCCTGGCTGGAGGGCGTGTCTCCGTGGGGACCGGGAGGAGAGAACGATGGTGTTGTGTGTCCAAAGCGAATGATCAGGATGAAAGGAGGCTGGTTGTCGTGGCGACGCGCGCTAAAAGGACTCTTTGTAACGGACGCTGAGGAAGTGATCAACACGGAGCTCCGTGGTGACGAGGGAGTCAAGGCCGCCACGCGCACGTGTGTGTGTGCGTGTGTGTGTGTGTGTGTGTGTGTGTGTGTGTGTGTGTGTGTGTGTGTGTGTGTGCGTGCGTTCGTGTGTTTGTGTGAATGTGTGTGTGTGGTTGGTGGTGGTGTGGTAAATTCATACATAGCAACACATTTATATTATGTGACTATTGTGTACACGTGTGTGTGTGCGTGTGTGTGTGTGTGTGTGTGTGTGTGTGTGTGTGTGTGTGTGTGTGTGTGTGTGTGTGTGTGTGTGTCTGTGTGATTGGTGTGTGTGTGTGTTTGTATGTTTTATGTGTGTGTGTATGTGGTGTATGTTTGTTTGTGTGTGAATGCGTGCAAATGTGTGCGTGTGCGTGTGTGCGTGCGTGCGTGCGTGTGTGCGTGTGTGTGTGTGTGTGTCAATGTGTGTCAATGTGTGTGATTCTCTGTCATCCCCGCGCGACACAGAACCTCGCTCTCATCCCCGGGCGACACCTGAGGCCTTGATGAGTTGTTAAACTGTTATTACACATTCCTACACATACATTTATGTTGAACAACTGAGGTATTGATGAAGATGAAGTAACAAAAGAAAAAGGGGCAAAAGGACATTCTCCTAGGACATTCTTTGACAATTTTACATCCCCATATACAAAACAGATCCACGCGGAATTGATAAATGATAGGGTCCAGAGGGTTAACGAGCCGTTAAATCGCTATTGTATTATATCAGTTTAACTGGTTATAGGTAGAATCACTATTGTGTTTTATCAGTTGAACTGGTTCTAGGTAGAATCACTATTGTATTATATCAGTTGAACTGGTTATAGGTAGAATCACTATTGTATTATATCAGTTGAACTGGTTCTAGGTAGAATCACTATTGTGTTATATCAGTTGAATTGGTTCTAGGTAGAATCACTATTGTATTATATCAGTTTAACTGGTTATAGGTAGAATCACTATTGTGTTATATCAGTTTAACTGGTTCTAGGTAGAATCACTATTGCGTTATATCAGTTGAACTGGTTCTAGGTAGAATCACTATTGCGTTATATCAGTTTAACTGGTTATAGGTAGAATCACTATTGTGTTATATCAGTTGAATTGGTTATAGGTAGAATCACTATTGTATTATATCAGTTTAACTGGTTATAGGTAGAATCACTATTGTATTATATCAGTTTAACTGGTTATAGGTAGAATCACTATTGTGTTATACCAGTTTAACTGGTTCTAGGTAGAATCACTATTGTATTATCTCAGTTTAACTGGTTATAGGTAGAATCACTATTGTGTTATATCAGTTTAACTGGTTATAGGTAGAATCACTATTGTATTATATCAGTTTAACTGGTTATAGGTAGAATCACTATTGTGTTATATCAGTTTAACTGGTTCTAGGTAGAATCACTATTGCGTTATATCAGTTGAACTGGTTCTAGGTAGAATCACTATTGCGTTATATCAGTTTAACTGGTTATAGGTAGAATCACTATTGTGTTATATCAGTTGAATTGGTTATAGGTAGAATCACTATTGTATTATATCAGTTGAACTGGTTATAGGTAGAATCACTATTGTATTATATCAGTTTAACTGGTTATAGGTAGAATCACTATTGTGTTATACCAGTTTAACTGGTTCTAGGTAGAATCACTATTGTATTATCTCAGTTTAACTGGTTATAGGTAGAATCACTATTGTGTTATATCAGTTTAACTGGTTATAGGTAGAATCACTATTGTGTTATATCAGTTTAACTGGTTGTAGGTAGAACCACTATTGTATTTTATCAGTTGGCAATAGAAAGTGGCAAAATAGATATTTATTAGGGATGCTCGATATTGGCTTTTTTACAGATACCGATATACCGATATTGTCCAACTCTTAATTTCCGATACCGATATCAACCGATACCGATATATGCAGGGTTTCCCCACCAACAAATTGAATAATTTCAGGTAATTAACATTACATATCTCTTGTTGTGGAATTAACACAACATTATGCATACGTTTGACAATAAATAAAATCAGAATTTGTTCTTACTTGCTTGCCTGGGTAAATAAAGGTTATAGATTTTTTTTTCTTTTTGAAAACAGATACCGATATTTTACGATATCACATTTTAATGCCGATATCGGCCGATAATATCGGACATCCCTAATATTTATTCATGTGAAAATGTTTAATATTTCTACTTTAACATCAACCGTTCAGGAAGACACCAGTGAAATACTGTTCTAGGAAAATCCCTGCAACCAGAGTTGTTTGCTTCTCATAAATCCCCATAAATTGGAAGAAATGAAACCATAAAATCCGTCTCGCCGTAGCAGTCCAGTTTGCATTCTGCTGTACGCCGGTGGTAAAAATGAGTAACAAGCTGTTTGTAGTTTTTACAGGGCTGTCCAATAAACCTCCCCAGAGTCCCCCAGAGTGCCTCGGGTCGTTACATCATCTGGGTTCTGATGTGAGGCCTTTACGAGCAGCGACAGCACATTCAGTCTGATGGATGGACCGTGAAACCACCACACCTGTAAGGGTTAAACCACCACACCTGTAAGGGTTAGGGTTAGGGTTTGGGTTAAACCACCACACCTGTAAGGGTTAGGGTTAGGGTTAGGGTTAAACCACCACACCTGTAAGGGTTAGGGTTAGGGTTAGGGTTAAACCACCACACCTGTAAGGGTTAGGGTTAGGGTTAAACCACCACACCTGTAAGGGTTAGGGTTTGGGTTAAACCACCACACCTGTAAGGGTTAGGGTTAGGGTTTGGGTTAAACCACCACACCTGTAAGGGTTAGGGTTAGGGTTTGGGTTAAACCACCACACCTGTAAGGGTTAGGGTTTGGGTTAAACCACCACACCTGTAAGGGTTAGGGTTAGGGTTAACTCCTGAACTCCCCTCTCTGAACTCCCCACTCGGATTTAAATCCGCCCTAAAAACATGGCTCAGCAGCAACTCAAATTGGTCTTATGGTTTTTATCTTTTTTATCATAACTTGGTTTTTATCTCTCTTTATCATGAGTTGCTTTTAAGGGTTTGCAGATTTTCTTTTAACATTAGTTGACTGTATGAGTTGTCAGGTTAGGTGTTTTTATACTAATTTTTAGGATGTGTCCTGTCTAGTGTAGATGTCCATTTGTGTTTTTGTGCCTTTTATGTTCCATGTATGGACCACAATGGAAACAAGCCTTGGCTTTATTGTATTTTATCCATTTTTGACCAGCGTGTTGACACTGTTATCGTTTGTTTTTTCAAATGTTTGTCCTACGATTGTGTAAAAATAAAGTATTCAATTCAATTCAAAAGTAAGGGTTAGGGTTAGGGTTAAACCACCACACCTGTAAGGGTTTGGGTTAAACCACCACACCTGTAAGGGTTATTGCCCCCCCCCTCCGTGCTCGCAAGGGTTTCCCCTCCAGAAACCATGCAGAACAGATCGCTAACACTGTCGCGTCCCTGACGAAGATGGACAGGAGCACTTGGATTGGTCCCCGGGGCGCGGCCCCACGCCACAACCCTTGTCTGCTCCCGGCTGCCCTTGGGGGGGGGGGGGGGACGACGACGACGACGACAGGATGGGTCTAGTGCAGAGACCCATTAAAATGCATGTGTGTGTGTTTCTGTGTGTCGCCCATCACATGTGTATGTCTACATTGTCAATGTGTGCAATGAATAAAGACTTCTTTAAAAAATCCAGTTTAATCTTAATCATAATCTAAATCTTTAATATTTCATCTTCAACCTCTTAACTATACTTAATCATCGGGAAAAAATACATTACAGAGGTTTTTAAACTGTGTGTTCAAACCTCTGTAACTCTATTTCATTAGCACTCAAAGTGATACTGATATTTTATTGTGTAAGAAACTTCAGAATATTACCTTTCAAAAGAGACCAGACTCATGCTGCATGTGCTATACGTATAAAGTATAATAAATCGCAAATTGGGCGGAAAAAAAAGAGCCCTTATCGTTACTGCACTTTGTTTACATGTCTTTGTTTGGGTCTGATTGACTCGGTGCGGGCTGTTTGAGTTGGTATAGGGGAGGTATTTGCACTGCATGGCTAATCCTTAGACCCTGAGGTGTGGCCAATAATAGTAACCCCTCCCATATATATATATTAAGGCTGTCAAAGTTAACGCAATATTAACGCGTTAACTCCCGATTCTATTAATGCCACTAATTTCTTTAACTCAAGATTAACTACATTTTTTATTTTTTATTTTTTTACTAGACTTCACTCAGGTGTATTATTGATGCTCTCATTGATACTATGTTTGTTTCTGAAGTGTGTGTGTGTGTGTGTGTGTGTGTGTGTGTGTGTGTGTGTGTGTGTGTGTGTGTGTGTGTGTGTGTGTGTGTGTGTGTGTGTGTGTGTGTGTGTGTGTGTGTGTGTGTGTGTGTGTGTGTGTGTGTGAGATATAGAGAGAGAGGGGGGTGAGAGAGATGAGGAAGGGGCAAGAGAGAAAGAGAGCTGGGAGAGTGTGTGAGGGAGAGAGGGGGGTGTGTGATTAATCAGTGTGTGTGAATGTAACAAGTTTCTAACGTTTTCTTTCCCCTATTATTTCATGCACACTTTATTCATTGTTTTAAATTATTATTTTCTTTTAAGTTATTTTGTGCATCACTCTGTTTTGAATTTGATGCAAATTTGCAATGCATGAGGGTCATCCTTTTGTGTTAAATGGCTGCATAAAGCAAGCATTTGTTGACTTGCATGTTGATAAGAGTATTAAAACTTGGAACTTGAAAAATATCTGTTTAAGGTAAAAAAAAATAAAAAAAATAAAAATGTGATTAATTTGTGATTAATCGCGAGTTAACTATGGACAATCATGCGATTAATCGAGTTAAATATTTTAATCGTTTGACAGCACTAATATATACATATATCTTCTTTTATTTACCCAGGGTAGGTTCTCTGAGCACGGATGCTCTTTTTCAGCTACGCCCTGCTTCACATTCACACACAGTTCCATTCACACCTGGGAGCTGCCCAGTACAACCACAGTCTGACACCGTTGGCCACTAGCAACTCTACTGGAGCAGTTGGGGGGTTAAGTACCTCACAGATATTTATATAAGTGGTCACAAAATCCCACTGTCCGGCCACTGGCCCTTGTAACTGAGGGGTACAATTCCCTGACTGTATTGATAAGTATGGTATCATTAAACCACTACCTGCTTTATGTACTTTAACTTCTGGCCACACAGTACATGATATAGATATGATGAACACTTTCCCACCTGATGAAACGAAGTCCACACAAATGTATAAATCGAATATTTTATATAGCAAAGGGTATATACAACGTTCACTTAATGACATTTATGATTTGAATGCACTTGTAAGGCAAATGAGTATTCGTAGGCAAATCAACATTGAATGTCCAATCTCTGGTTACGCAGGGAGCAAGTATACAACCTGGTTCTTTAGGGAACTATAGCGATGGTACTTAAATGATTATAGCTGGATATACTAAAAGGGGGTCCCGCTGGTTGTAAGTCAGTAGGGGGGGGGGGGGGGGGTTAGGAGAGCCGCTGGCGATATCCCATCTGGCCGACGATTTCTTGGGAGAATTCAGAGTGCTGAACACGGTGCCCACAGAACCTCGGTCCACAGATGAATACAGCTGGGCCCTCTTGTAGACGGTAGCTGCCGGTCCACAACGAAGAGACGTGAGGCGACCTCACTCGGGGTAGAGCGCCGTCTCACCTGGACTCCTCTCGGGGGGTAGTTCCAACACTCAGCAGTGTTGGCTGTTATCCATGGCATAATCAAAGCACCCAAAGCAAGTAGATAATCCAAGCCGTGTAGGGCTCGCCGTCGTCCGGGTAAAGTAATCCAATATGCAGGTCCACTCGTCCTGGCCCAGAACTCCTCGGATGCAAGCACCACACGTGGTCTGCCCAGCCTGGTTAAGACTCTAGATAACGCCAGGAACGATGGGGGTACTGCTCACTTTATAACTCTAACCGAACGATGCACCATACATAATAGACTATTATTAACTTAATAGAAATACGTCCCGGTATAGTGCCAAACTATGACAATTCAACTATTAATCCACACGATGTCTCAATGCCTATTCTGAGGCCAAGTAGGCCATACTGCACCACACGTGGGTCGTGGGTGAGGCTTCACATCTGTTACTAGGTTGGAGGGTAAAGGACTAATGGACTAAAAGAAAGTTCTACTTTACTTGCGCCATATATATATGCGCTGTGAACAAATAGTACCATTCGTATTTCGCCAGACGTATTCCTACGCGGAACCGGGCTTGTAACGACATGTTCGTCGGCACGATTGAACTTGAACCAAGGGGCTTGGCTGCTGGCGCCAGGTTCTTGTCCAATGGTAGAATGAAACTATTATGGGCTGTTAGTAGACTAAAGGGATATTCAGTGTATATGTACAAGGAATATACAAGGGATATCAAACGATATACAAATACTATTAAATATATATCCATAAATAAATATATATATTCGGTTTAATCTGATCCTTCACAACAGCCGCCCCCTAATTAGTCCCACCTAATTAGCTAAGCAGAGACAGATTAACCGCACTGTCTACCACTCAAGGTCCGCTGTAAGGGTCAGTCAACTCACAAAGTCGTGGGGTCATGGTCGTCATCGATAGTGTCTGGGAGTCTGGGCAGTTCTATTAGCCTCGCCACGGGTCGTGTGTAAGTTCGCCCTTGGACGAGCACCTCAGCTGCTCGGACCTTGCCATCGGCACCGGTGATCACTCTGCTTACGCGGCCAGCCGGCCACATAGCTCTGGGTAGTGACTGGTCGATAATCATGACGACTGTTCCTTCTGTCAAATTGTCTCTCTCTTTTACCCACTTCTGGCGGGTCTGTAGAGACGGTAGGTAGTGGAGTAGAAAGCTGTTCCAAAACTTGTCAGCTAGTACTTGACTGTACCTCCACATTCTTCGGCCGTTCGCTTCTTCAGGCCTGTACATTGTCTGGGGTAGCGCGGGGTCCAGCCGCCCCATCAAGAGTGTGTTGGGGGTGACTGGGTCGACATCTGCTACATCACTGGAGACGTAGCCGAGGGGCTTGGAGTTCAATACTCCCTCGATCTCCGTGAGGACTGTCATTAGGACTTCTTCCGCCACAGTCTGGGCCCCAAGCACGGCGTACAGGGCTGTCTTTATAGAACGTACTTCTCGTTCCCAGGTTCCACCGAAGTGGGGTGCGTTCGGGGGATTAAACTGGAAGTCAATCTGGGATGGAGCGAGGTGGGTCTTAAGTTCTGGGCCCATAGCTTGGAAGCTCTCTCTCAGCTCTCTTTCTCCGCCTTTGAAGTTTGTCCCGTGATCAGACAACAATGTAGACGGTTTTCCTTTCCGTGATGTGAATCTTCGGAAGGCCATAAGGAATGAGTCTGTGCTCATGGTTGAAAGGAGTTCGATATGTATCGCTCTGGTGGTCATGCATTTGAATACAATACCCCACCGCTTCTCGGTTCCTCTTCCTTTCTTTATATACAACGG
This sequence comes from Notolepis coatsorum, assembly GCF_963971535.1. Taxonomy (NCBI): domain Eukaryota; kingdom Metazoa; phylum Chordata; class Actinopteri; order Aulopiformes; family Paralepididae; genus Notolepis; species Notolepis coatsorum. The sequence continues at coordinate 10,108 of NW_028170545.1, forward strand.
GCCAAAACAGTCCATGCCTGTGGAGTGGAATGGCTTGTCGCCGAGTCGGAGGCGACAGGGAGGTAGGTCAGCCATCCGGGGTATGCTGGGCTGCGCGCGCCACTTTCGGCAGTCTAGACAGGTTCGCTGGAAGCGTCGCACTGCTTCTCTCCCTTGAAGTATCCAATAGCGACGTCTGATCTCCGCGAAGACTCTCTCTGCTCCTGCGTGGTGTACATCCTCGTCGTATTTCTTTATGATCAGCTCTGTGACCTTGTGTCGGCTGTTCAAGACTATCGGGTACTTAACGTCATCCGGTAGGTCGGGGGCTCTCCGCAGACGACCACCCACTCTGATGAGATTATGGGCGTCGCTCTCGGGTGCCAGGTGGAGCAATCTGCTGTCTGATGGGACGGGCTTTCCTCCCTGTAGACAGTCTAGCTCATCTGGGAACGAGTCTCTCTGGGCTCGTTGTAGTAGAAGAAGTTCTGCTTCTTCGTAGTCAGCTGCTGAAATGTCAGTGGTGGACTGAATCTCTGGGTGGTGCCACAGGAATGTCTTTAGCTGCGCACTCTGTAGGGTAATGCAATCATCTATGTTGGGGTCTGTGGAGGCGACTGTGCTCAGTCCACAGAACATAGGTTTCTTGTTCTCAGCCTCCTCTTTACTCGCTTCCCGTGGGGTGGGCGTAGGCCACTCTTCTTCCGGGAGCTTGAGGAACTCGGGTCCATCACTGTAGATGTTGCGACGGGTGAGGTCATCCAGGGACATTCCCCGGGTGATGACGTCAGCTCAAGTTCAAGTTCAAGTTCTTTAATAGTTGTCATACAGAAGTACAGAATACTTTCATACAAAATGCTTCTTACTGTTACGCTCCAGAGACTGTGCTAGACAAGATAGTATCAAATAACATAATAACATAATATAGCATGAATTTAGAAGAAGAAAATGAGGTCACAGTGTTCGGTATAGACATATGTACAATGTTCTGAGTTACCATATAATATACAATACACAATACTATGCAGTGTACTAATGTACAGTACTATCTAGTGCAAAGCAGAAATGGGATGAGGTACAATTTTAGGTACAATTTACAGTAAGGTGTACGAGTTGTAGTGCAATCCTTCATCCATAAATATAAAGTGTGGGGAGTGGGTGCTACAGTGTGTTTGTTTAAAGTGGGTGTGTGCTATAAAGTGTGTGGAGTGGGTGCTACAGTGTGTTTGTTTAAAGTGAGTGTGTGCGTGTGGATGTGTGTGCTATGTGCGTTTGGTGGTTGTTGTTGTGTAGTGTTCATTCATTGTTCGTTTAGCAGCCTGATGGCCTGGGGATAGAAGCTACTTCTGAGTCTTTCTGTGCTCGCCTTGAGACTCCGGTATCGCTTGCCTGACCGCAGCAGTTCAAAGAGGCAGTTGTTCGGGTGACTGGAGTCTTTAATGATTCTCTTAGCCTTGCCCTTGCAACGCTTGTAGTAAATGTTCTGGAGGGTGGGGAGCCCCCCTCCAATTGTGCGTTCGGCTGCACGTGTCACTCTTTGTAGTCTGCTTCGGTCTTTTGCAGTGCTATTCCCAAACCAGGAGGTGATGTTGCCGGTCAAGATGCTCTCTATTGTACATGAGTAGAAGTTCTTAAGGATCTTCTGGCTGACTTGGAACTTCCTTAGGCGCCTGAGGAAGTAGAGGCGTTGTCGTGCCTTCTTCACCACACTGTTAATGTGTGTGGTCCATGTCAAGTCCTCGGATATGTAGGCTCCGAGGTACTTGAAGCTGTTGACTCTCTCAACCGGTGCCCCGTCGATGCTGAGGGGGCTGTAGTCCTTGACCCCCGACCTCCTGAAGTCCACAATCATCTCCTTTGTTGTGTTTGTTGTCCACATACCGCCAGCTCGCTGCTTCTGTTAACTCTTGAATCTGGGTGACTCTGACTCCCACGAAGACCTTGTATCTGCATGAATCAGACTTGATCCATGTGAGTACTGTCGTGGAATCTGACCACAAGATTGTTCTGTGCACCGGAATGGTGAGTTCACGTTGGATTAACGTGGCTAGATGCGCTCCTGCTAGGGCTGCGCAGAGCTCTAGACGCGGGATAGATTGTTGCTTTCGTGGGGCTATTCTTGAGCGAGCCAGGATGAAAGCAGTGTGTATCTCTCCTCCCTTCTCTTGGGCACGCAAGTAGGCCACCGATCCATAGGCTACTTCGGAGGCGTCACTGAAGACGTGTAGATCCATCTTGCATGTCTCTGGCCTCACTGTGGGTGGGAAGTAGCTGCGGCGTATATTGACGCCTGGGAGTGAGCGGAGCTCCGTCTCCCACTCTCTCCATGTGGAGGCAAGGTGTGCGGGTATTGGGTCGTCCCAGCCCTGGTCCTTGTCCCATAGTGCTCGTACAATCATCTTTGCCCTGGTGGTGTAAGGTAGAATACATCCCAACGGGTCATATTGTCTGGCGAGTGTTCTGTACACACTCCGTCTGGTGGTCGGTATCGCCGTCGACCTTCCCTGCTCCGTGGTCAGGGGTTTGTGTCTATAGTGGAGCGAGTCTGTTTTGAAGCGCCAGACTAGTCCTAGTGTCATTTCTTGGGCTTTTCCTGGGATTGTCGCCATCCAGGTCTCGCTGCTGGCAGCCTTGTCCGCGGGGGAGAGGCTGCGCAATACGTGCGGGTCACTGCTGGCCCACTGCCTGAGATCAAAGCCGCCTTTGATCAGGGAGGCGCGTAGCTTGATTAGGAGAGCCTCGGCTTCTTCTTGAGTCGAAACGCTTTGTAAACAGTTGTCCACGTAGAAACTGTTCTTCACACTGTGTCGGACCTCTTCATCTGCTGCTGGGTCCTCTGCGACCTCTGGGTTGAGGTTGCGCAATACTGGGGGGTCGCTGCTGGCCCGCTGCCGGAGATCAAAGCCGTCTTTGATCAGGGAGGCGCGGAGCAGCGCACGACGTCGCCAGTCAATTTTCTTCTCGACATGCTGCAGGAGTGTGGTGTCTCCTTCTGTCGCTCTGGAGTGGAGGCAGCTAGTGGCTGCTGTTCGGTTGAGAGATTTAGCGAGGGGGCCTTGTAGTGTCCACCCTAGGCGGGTCTCGACTGCTGCAGGACAGCCTCGGGGTCCTGTATGGACCCGGTCTATCGGGACGATGAGGTCTGCATGGTCGGAGCCTATCAGCAGGGTCGGGGTGGCGCCGTCTATGAGCGGGATAGGTAGTTGACGCAGGTGCACATATTTATCCATCAGCTTGGCGATGGGGTAGGTGTACTGTGATAGTCCTATTTCTTGGCTGGTGAAAGCATTTGTAATCCTATACCGTCGCTCTGGCTGCCCGCTTGCTGCGATAGTGAAGGAGACATTCTCGCCCTTTATCGTCTTTAAATCTCTTCTTATTGTCCGAATCGTCATTTGGTTCTCGCTCCCCCGCAGTCCCAGCTGGGCCGCAGCGGACGCGAGCAGAAGGGTCTTCTCTGACCCGTCATCAAGGACGGCGTAAGTGTCCATGACTTTATCTTGGTAGCTCAATGTCACACGGACTACCTTTAAGAGCACTTGGGCGCCGCTGCTGCTGGCGGGGTCAATGTACATGACACTTGCCTTGGTGCTGCTCGATGGTGCAGGTGCAGGCTTTCTTCTGTTACTGTCGTGTAGTACATCTAGATGGGCTCCGTCACACCGACTGCACCTCTTCTTTAGGCGGCATTCGGCTGCCATGTGACTGCGCGCACATCGGTAACAGCGCCTGTTGGACTTTATCCATTGACTCACTTCTTCTGCATTCATCTTTGTGAACAGGTCACATTGTGACAGCCAGTGTTCCTTCTCGCAGTACGGGCACACCATCTTCCACTTCTCTTTTCTCGAGGGGGTACTGTGGTTCTTACTGCTCGGTACTGATTCTGATTGGTGCATGACAGTCACCGATCTTCTTCCATCGTTTATTCTCCTGGGTCCCTCTCTGGAGCTTGGTGTGCTCCGCACGAACGTATCCAGTCGTAAGCTGCTGACTTCTCTCGCCAGGAAGTCGGCTAGATCGAGGAGGGATGGTTCGGGACCGTTAGGATCACGGTGGTCTCTCTGCCGCCTGAAGCGTTCTTGTCTGGCGGGTGGCAGCTTCTCTAAAATCCTCTCGACGTTAGAGTTGGCGTATAGCTTGTGCATACCTTTTTCTCGTTGCGCTCCCAGCATCCCTACCAGGGACTGCACTTTTATAGACAGGTCGTCTAATGAGCGATTGTCTGTTGCTGGGGGTAGGCGATCAATATGCCTTATCTCTTGGATTACGTAATCCCATATACGTCCATATCTCTGGTCCAGCGCTGCTAGAGCCGCGGTGTATGGGGTCGTAGAGGTGGCATAGGCTAGCGCTATATTGTGCGATCGCGGTACTTTCAGGTGCTTCAGTAATATTGCATACTTGTGGCGTTCATCAGCGACATCCACCATCATTGTCTCTAAGCACATCCGGAGCTCCGTGTACTGTGCTCGATTCTCATAGGTGAAGTCTGGAAACGTCGGCGTGGCAATGTATGACGCCGTGGATGGCTGATACATCGGCGAGCGTTGGGGGAGAGACCTCCTAGGCGAGTCTCCTCTTGCGCCTCTCTGTGGGCTGGTACCGGCAGGGTACCATGGCCCGCTGGTCCAGGTGCTATTCCTCGGGGCTGGTCGTGCGTCATGCTCACCCGTGAATAGAGTCGGGGGTCTGTAGCGCAGCGCCGCGGGGGTATAGCCTGGGCTGTACTGGACCTCCTGGTCCGGTGGAGTACTGTGCTGTCGTCGGGCTTGGTTCTCCTCCTCTCCCTCTTCTTCTTCTATCAGGTCCTCTAGATCCTGTAGTCGTTTATTTAGCTTCTCCGCAGTGTATGCCGCTCCTTCCTTGTAGCTGGGTCTCGCTTGGACCGGTCTGGGAAGGGGGTCTGCGGGGGGTATAGGCTTGGTCTGTTGGTCAAGTTCAGGGTCGCTTGCTCGGTTAGGAGACGCTGCCCTTGACTGTTGTCTCGACGAGTTCCTTGAACCCCTGGCGGAGGGAGAGGGTGTTGCCTTGAGGATCAGCTGCTCCATTAGCTGCGCTTGTAGCTTGTCGCGCTCGGCTTGTAGTCTGTCGCGCTCGCCCTGTAGTCTGTCGCGCTCGGTTTCGCGCTGGATGAGAGCGAGGTCGCGCTCTGCCTCTCTTTGGGCACCGTCAGCGGCACGCTGGGTGTCTGCTCGGTCTCTTGCCATATTCTCTTCCGTCTGAAGGCGTCTCATCTCCAGGCGTATGCGCTCTTCCTCGCTCCGTTGCTGTGTCTGGAGTCGATCGCGTTCACCCTGAAGTCGATCGCGTTCACCCTGAAGTCGATCGCGTTCGGTAGAGGCTGTCAGACTGACGAGGAACGCCTGTGATAGCATCCTCTCCGCTTCGCTGGGGGAAGACGGTTGTAGAGGTGAGCCGCTCCTGGCGGTACTCGTTGGGGAGTCCCGGAGCTCTATTTCCTCGGCGCTCTCCTCCTCTTCTTCCGTGCAGAGTTCTCTCTCTGTAGGGTTGTCTTCCTCCCGGGGCTGGTCGGGGACTACTTCTTCGGTATTGGCGGGGGGTAAAGGCATGTCAGCTCCCTCCTGGTCCCCACCGTGAGCTTGGTCAGTTACATTAGAACCCACTAGGGCCTCTGTGGTCGGGGTAACCTGTTCGTTAAGGTCAGACATAATTTTACTTTCTACTTTTACCGCGTTTACCGTTTGTCGAAGGCTAGGTAGTTGACTGACAGCGTAATCCTCTAAGTACTGAGGTGGCTGTCGTCTGCGCTGCGGGCGTTCTACGTTAGGAGGACCGTTTCGTGGAGTGTTCATCATAGGCCATTTCAATATTAATAACACTATATTAATATTACACTAGTTACCCTCCGGCTCGAAGGACCAATTGTAACTGAGGGGTACAATTCCCTGACTGTATTGATAAGTATGGTATCATTAAACCACTACCTGCTTTATGTACTTTAACTTCTGGCCACACAGTACATGATATAGATATGATGAACACTTTCCCACCTGATGAAACGAAGTCCACACAAATGTATAAATAGAATATTTTATATAGCAAAGGGTATATACAACGTTCACTTAATGACATTTATGATTTGAATGCACTTGTAAGGCAAATGAGTATTCGTAGGCAAATCAACATTGAATGTCCAATCTCTGGTTACGCAGGGAGCAAGTATACAACCTGGTTCTTTAGGGAACTATAGCGATGGTACTTAAATGATTATAGCTGGATATACTAAAAGGGGGTCCCGCTGGTTGTAAGTCAGTAGGGGGGGGGGGGTTAGGAGAGCCGCTGGCGATATCCCATCTGGCCGACGATTTCTTGGGAGAATTCAGAGTGCTGAACACGGTGCCCACAGAACCTCGGTCCACAGATGAATACAGCTGGGCCCTCTTGTAGACGGTAGCTGCCGGTCCACAACGAAGAGACGTGAGGCGACCTCACTCGGGGTAGAGCGCCGTCTCACCTGGACTCCTCTCGGGGGGTAGTTCCAACACTCAGCAGTGTTGGCTGTTATCCATGGCATAATCAAAGCACCCAAAGCAAGTAGATAATCCAAGCCGTGTAGGGCTCGCCGGCGTCCGGGTAAAGTAATCCAATATGCAGGTCCACTCGTCCTGGCCCAGAACTCCTCGGATGCAAGCACCACACGTGGTCTGCCCAGCCTGGTTAAGACTCTAGATAACGCCAGGAACGATGGGGGTACTGCTCACTTTATAACTCTAACCGAACGATGCACCATACATAATAGACTATTATTAACTTAATAGAAATACGTCCCACTCGACGGTATAGTGCCAAACTATGACAATTCAACTATTAATCCACACGATGTCTCAATGCCTATTCTGAGGCCAAGTAGGCCATACTGCACCACACGTGGGTCGTGGGTGAGGCTTCACGTCTGTTACTAGGTTGGAGGGTAAAGGACTAATGGACTAAAAGAAAGTTCTACTTTACTTGCGCCATATATATATGCGCTGTGAACAAATAGTACCATTCGTATTTCGCCAGACGTATTCCTACGCGGAACCGGGCTTGTAACGACATGTTCGTCGCACGATTGAACTTGAACCAAGGGGCTTGGCTGCTGGCGCCAGGTTCTTGTCCAATGGTAGAATGAAACTATTATGGGCTGTTAGTAGACTAAAGGGATATTCAGTGTATATGTACAAGGAATATACAAGGGATATCAAACGATATACAAATACTATTAAATATATATCCATAAATAAATATATATATTCGGTTTAATCTGATCCTTCACAACAGCCCTTAACGACACTATACTCTGAGGAGCTGGTGAAGATTGTCTAAAATCAATGCACACTCAAATCAATACCTACTATGCTAATGTCTTCTTTACTACTAGGCACTCAAGACTGTAGCACCCAAGTTCAAC
>NW_028170544.1:0-24979 GCF_963971535.1 Notolepis coatsorum
AATAGTTGTCATACAGAAGTACAGAATACTTTTATACAAAATGCTTCTTACTGTTACGCTCCAGAGACTGTGCTAGACAAGATAAGTATCAAATAACATAGTATAGCATGTAAATTAGAAGTAGAAAATGAGGTCACAGTGTTCAGTAGAGACATATGTACAATGTTCGATGCAGAATAGACGTAACTGAGTTACCATATAATATACAATACTATGCAGTGTACTTGTTGTGAAGGGCCAGATTAAACCGAATATATATATTTATTTATATATATATATTTAATTGTATTTGTATATTCTCTAATATTCCCTGATATCCCTTGTATATTCCTTGTACAATATGCATTGAATATCCATTCTAGCCTACTGAACATCCCATAATAGTCTCCATTCTACTATTGGTCGAGACCTTGGTGCCAGGCTGCCATACCCCTCAGACCCAGTTCAAACGTACCGCTCCACATGTACGAACAAGTCCTAGTTCCGCGTAGGAATCTGGCTACCGCACCACTAATGGGACTTTGTTCATAGTGCGTATATATACTGCGCTACTAAAGTAGGACTTTCTTTTCAGTCCAGTTTCTTACCCTCCAATAGAGTCACAGACGTAAAGCCTCCCCGCGACGCCACGTGTGGGAGTAAGGCCATGTTCGCCTACCATCGGTATTGAGACATTGTGTATATTAATATTTGAATAGTCATATTTGGCACTATATCGTCGAGTTGGACGTAGTCTATTAAGCTAATAATAGTCTGTTAATATATAGTGCTTCGTGCGGTGAGAATACTACCGTAGTCAGTACCCCATCGTTTCGGGCAGAGAACTGGCTGCTTACCCAGGGTGGTTGACCCCATGTGAAGCTGCACCCGAGGAGCCCCAGAGCCGACGAGCGAGTGGACCTGTATACCGGATTATTCTACCGACGACAGCCCGCCTTCCCAGGCACGGATTATGCTTTGTATACTTTGATTATTCCATGGATAAAGACCCCCGACACTGCCGTGTGTTGGAACCCCCCCCCCTGGAGAGGACGCAAGGTGAGGAGACGCTCTGCAAGACGAGGTCGCTTCACGTCTCTCCCCCGTGGATCGGAGAGAGCCGGCCCACAAAGAGTCCACCTGCTTTCATCTGTGGTCCAAGGATCGCCGGCGCATTGAACGGCACTACAGTGGGTTCACCTGGGATACCCTTGGCCGGACGAGGCAGCCGGATTCTACCCCCCCCCCCCTCCTACTCCTGTCGGCTTACAAGCGACCGGATTAACCCCCTCTAGTGTATCTAGTATATAATCATTAAAGTATCATTGCTGTTATTCCTTAACTATTCCAGGTCGTATATTTACCACCTGCGCCTTCAGAGATTGGACATTCTCTATTGATATACCGACGAATACTCTTTGCCATAAAAGTGCATACTATTTCAATTCATAAATGTAATTAAGTGATTAAGTGCTTGTTCTACACACCATCGCTGTGTAGAAATAAAGACCTGTTTCGACTTCGTACATTTGTGTTGGATCCGTTTCATCTACGTGAGAGTGTTTATGATAATATATTTATGCCGTGTACTGGGTGGCCGAATATTAAGTACAAAGGTAGTGGTAGTAAGTATCATATCTAGTAATACAGTCAGGGAATTGTACCCCTCAGTTACAATTGGTCCTTCGAGCCGGATGGTAATTAGTGTAATATTAATATAGTGTTATTAATATTGAAATGGCCTATGATGAACACTCCACGAAACGATCCTCCTAACCAACGCCCGCAGCGCGAACGACAGCTCCCTCAGTACTTAGAGGCTTACGCTGTCAGTCAACAACCTAGTCTTCTACTAACAGTAAACGCGGTAAAACTAGAAAGTAAAAGTATGTCTAACCCCAACGCCCAGACTACCCCGACCATAGAGGCCCCTACGGGCTCTAATGTAACTGACCAAGTTCACGGTGGGGACCAGTGGGAACCAGACATGACTTCACACCCCGCCAGTACTGAAGAAGTAGTCCCCGATGAGTCCCGGGAGCAATACAACGCTACCGAGAGAGAACTCGGCACGGAAAAAGACGGGGAGAGCACCGTGGAGATAGAACTCCAAGGCTCCGCAAGGAGTACCCCGAGGGAAGGCTCCCCTATACAACCGCCTTCTCCCAGCGAGGCAGAGAGGACCCTACAGCAGGCCTTCCTCATCAGCCTGAACGCCGCTGCTGAACGCGACCGACTGCAGATCCAGCAGCGAAGCGAACACGAGCAGATACGTCTAGAAATAAGACGCATTCAGATGGAAGAGAATGTGGCCCGAGAACGAGCCGGTGCTCAACGGGACGCAGCGCGCGACAGACAGCAGTCGCAACTAATAGAACAGCTGATCAGACGGACAACACCCTCTCCCTCCGCCAGAGGCTCCAGGAACTCGTCTAGACACACCTCCAGGGCGGCATCCCCTAGCCGAGTAAACAACCCTGAACTTGACCAACAGACGAGGTCTATACCCCCCACAGACCACCTCCCCCCACCGGTCCAAGCGAGACCTAGCAACCGGGAAGGAGCAGCATATCCTGTGGAGAGGCTAAACCAGAGACTACAAGCACTGGATGACCTAACTGAAGACGAAGAGGAAGAGGAGGAGAACCACGCCCGAAGACAGCACAGTACTCTACCGGACCAGGAGGCCCGGTACAGCCCAGGCTATACTCCCGCGGAGCTGCGCTACAGACCCCCGACTCTATACCCGGGTGAGCACGACGCACAACCCGCACCGAGGAACAGCACCTGGACAAGCGGGCCATGGTACACTGCCGGTACCAGCCCATACCAAGGAGCGGGAGGAGACTCGCCTAGGAGGCCTCTCCCCCAACGCTCGCCGATGTATCCACAGTCAGCGTCATACATTGGCACGCCTATGGTACCCGACTTCACCCAAGAGAACCGGGCCCAGTATACAGAACTCCGCATGTGTCTGGAGACCATGTTGGTGGATGTATTGGATGAACGCCACAAATACGCCATCCTACTGAAGCACTTAAAGGTACCCCGCGCACATAATATAGCGCTCGCCTACGCGACTTCCACCACCCCATACACAGCAGCGCTGGTAGCATTGGACCAGAGGTATGGGCGCATATGGGATTACGTGATCCAGGAGATCCGACACATCGACCGCTTACCCCCAGCAATAGACAATCGAGCACTGGACGACCTGTCCATCAGAGTGCAGTCCCTGGTAGGGATGTTGGGAGCGCAAAGAGAGAAGGGGAGGCATGAACTTTACGCCAACTCAAATGTGGAAAGGATCCTGGAGAAGCTGCCGCCCGCTCGTCAGGAGCGCTTTAGGCGGCAGAGGGACCACAGAGACCCGAATGGCCCCGAACCGAACCTCCTCGATCTAGCAGACTTCCTGGCGAGAGAAGTCAGCAGCCTACGGCTAGATACATTCGGACGGAGCACCCCTGGCTCCAGAGAAGGAACCAGACGACTAAATGATGGAAGAAGATCGGTGACTGTGATGCACCAATCGGAGTCAGTACCGAGCAGCAGGAGCCACAGTACCCCCTCCAGAACGGAGAAGTGGAAGATAGTGTGCCCCTACTGTGAGAAAGAACACTGGCTAGCGCAATGTGACTCCTTCCCCAAGCTGAACGCGGAGGAAGCAGGTCAATGGATAAAGTCCAACAAGCGCTGTTTTCGCTGTGCGCGCTCACACATGGCAGCCGAATGCCGCTTAAAGAAAAGGTGCACCAAGTGCGATGGAGCCCATCTGGACATACTTCACGACAGTAACAGACGGCGCCCTTCACCTGCACCATCCAGCCGCAAAGCGAGCGTCATGTACATCGATCCCGCCAGCAGCAGTGGAGCCCGAGTACTCCTAAAAGTAGTGCGTGTGACACTAAGCTACCAGAATAAAGTCCTGGACACTTACGCCGTCCTCGATGACGGGTCAGAGAAGACCCTGCTGCTCGCCTCCGCTGCGGCCCAGCTAGGGCTGTGGGGAAGCGAAACCCAAATGACAATTCGGACAATAAGACGAGATTTGAAGACGATAAAGGGCGAGAATGTCTCATTCTCTATCGCAGCAAGCGGCCAGCCTGAGCGACGGTACCAGATTGCAGACGCTTTCACCAGCCAAGAAATAGGACTGTCGCGGTACACATACCCCGTCGCCAAGCTGATGGAGAAATATGCACATCTGCGCAAGTTACCGATCCCGCTCATAGACAATGCTATGCCGACCCTGTTGATAGGCTCCGACCATGCAGACCTCATTGTCCCGATAGACCGGGTTCATACCGGACCCCGAGGCTGTCCTGCAGCAGTCGAGACCCGTTTGGGATGGACTCTCCAAGGCCCGCTCGCCAAATCTCTCAACCGAAGTACAGCCACTAGATGTCTCCACTCCCGAGTCACAGAGGGAGAAACCGCACTCCTGCAACACGTAGAGCGGCTATGGACCTTGGAACAAATGCCCTTTAAGAACGGAAAGAAAGACATTCGCTCTAAAGATGACATTTACGCAATTCACCTCCTCGAGACAGGGACCAAGAGAGTCCCGGTCAACGGCGTGTTGAGATACGCCACGCCACTCCTGCGGCGAGAAGGAATGCCTACTTTCCACGCCAAGACAGACGCCACAGAACGGTACCTGCTGAACACGGAGCGGCGCTTAGCCAAGAACCCCGCCCAAGAGAGTGTATACCGCGCTGAGATTGAGAAGCTCATCACAGCGGGACACGTCACAAAGATGGACATTAAAGAGGCTGACCAGACCACTGAATCGTGGTACGTGCCCCACCACAAGGTCCATCACAACGGTAAAGACCGCATAGTATTTAACTGCAGCTACCAGATCGGATCCCAAAATCTGAATAAAGAGTTACTGCCCGGTCCCACACTCGGCCCCTCCCTACTCGGCGTTCTACTCCGCTTCCGCCAGGAAAAGGTGGCCATCAGCGGGGACATTAAAGGAATGTTCCTGCAGGTGAGATTAGTAGAGGAGGACAAGCCCCTGTTACGGTTCCTATGGAGAGAGAAGCCAGGAGATGAGCACCCAGCCATCTACCAATGGGAAGTCCTCCCCTTCGGAACGACGTGCAGCCCCTGCTGTGCGACATTTGCACTACAGAAACATGTAGCAGAGGACCCAGCAGCGGACGAAGAGGTCCGACACAGCGTAAAGAACAGCTTCTACGTAGACAACTGTCTACAAAGCCTTTCAACCCAGGAAGAAGCCGAGGCTCTCCTGATTAAACTCTGCGCCTCATTGATCAAAGGCGGCTTTGATCTCAGGCAGTGGGCCAGCAGCGATCCGCAAGTACTGCGCAGCCTCTCCTCCGAGGACAAGGCAGCCAGCAGCGAGACCTGGATGGCTACAATCCCGGGAGAAGCCCAGGAGATGACCCTGGGATTGGTGTGGCGATTCAAAACAGATTCGCTTCACTACAGACACAAGCCCCTGACTACGGAGCAGGGAAGGCCGGCGGCGGCGCCGACCACGAGACGGAGTGTGTACACAACACTCGCCCGACAATATGACCCGCTAGGATGTATTCTACCGTACACCACCAGGGCAAAAATTATTGTACGAGCATTGTGGGACAAGGACCAGGGCTGGGACGACCCCATTCCCGCACACCTTGCATCCACCTGGAGAGAGTGGGAGATGGAGCTCCACTCACTCCCAGGCGTTAATATGCGCCGAAGCTACTTCCCACCCACGGTGAGGCCAGAGACATGTAAAATGGACTTACACGTCTTCAGTGACGCCTCAGAGGTCGCATACGGATCAGTAGCCTACTTGCGGGCCCAAGACCAGGGGGGAGAGATCTACACAGCATTTGTCCTCGCCCGCTCGAGAATAGCCCCACGCAAGCAACAATCTATCCCACGTCTAGAGCTCTGCGCAGCCCTAGCCGGAGCGCACCTAGCCACACTCATCCAACGTGAGCTCACCATACCGGTGTCTAGAACAATCCTGTGGTCAGATTCCACGACGGTACTCGCCTGGATCAAATCGGACTCATGCAAGTACAAAGTCTTCGTGGGAGTCAGAGTCACCGAGATTCAAGACTTAACCGAAGAGTCAACCGGAGAAACAGAGTGGCGCTACGTTGATACAAAACAGAACCCAGCTGACGTCATCACCCGGGGGATGCCCCTGGATGACCTCACCCGTCGCAATGTCTACAGTGACGGCCCCGCATTCCTAAGACTCCCGGAAGGACAGTGGCCCATGCCTATCCCGAGGGAAGCAAGTCCAGAGGAGGTGGAAAATAAGAAGTCTGTGTTCTGTGGATTGAGCACCGTAGCCTCCACCGACCCTAACATAGACGATTGCACGTCCATAGAGAGTGCACAACAAAGAACATTCCTGCGGTACCACCCGGAGTGCAAGTCCCCCGCTGATATGTCAGCAGCTAACTACGAGGAAGCAGAATTGCTTCTACTGCAGCGAGCCCAGAGAGACTCGTTCCCCGATGAATTGGCCTGTCTACAGGGAGGAAAGCCCGTCCCATCCGACAGCAGATTAATTCACCTGGCCCCCGAGAGCGACGCCCATACCCTCATCAGAGTGGGTGGTCGCCTACGCAGAGCCCCCAATCTACCGGATGACATTAAATACCCGATCGTATTGAACAGCCGACACAAGGTCACAGAGCTGATTATAAAGAAATACGATGAGGATGTACATCACGCAGGAGCAGAAAGAGTCTTCGCGGAAATCAGACGTCGTTACTGGATCCTACAAGGAAGAGAGGCGGTACGACGCTTCCAGCGAACATGTCTAGACTGCCGCAAGTGGCGCGCGCAGCCCAGCATACCAAGGATGGCTGACCTTCCTCCATGTCGCCTCCGAATCGGTGACAAGCCATTCCACTCAACGGGTATGGACTGCTTTGGCCCGCTGCACATAAAGAAAGGAAGAGGAACCGAGAAGCGGTGGGGTATTGTATTCAAATGCATGACCACCAGAGCGATACACATCGAGCTTCTCCCGACCATGAGCACAGACTCATTCCTTATGGCCTTCCGAAGATTCACATCACGGAAAGGAAGACCGTCTACCCTATTGTCCGATCATGGGACAAACTTCAAAGGCGGCGAAAGAGAGCTGAGAGAGAGCTTCCAAGCTATGGGCCCAGAACTTAAGACCCACCTCGCTCCAGCACAGGTTGATTTCCAATTCAACCCCCCAAACGCACCCCACTTCGGTGGCACTTGGGAACGAGAAGTGCGCTCCATAAAGACAGCCCTGTACGCAGTACTTGGGGCCCAGACTGTGGCGGAAGAAGTCCTAATGACAGTCCTCACGGAGATTGAGGGAGTACTTAACTCGAAGCCCCTCGGATATGTCTCCAGTGATGTGGCGGATATCGACCCAGTTACCCCCAACACACTCCTGATGGGGCGGCTAGATCCTGCATTACCCCAGACAATGTACCGGCCTGAAGAAGCGAACGGCCGACGAATGTGGAGGTACAGCCAAGTATTAGCCGACAAGTTTTGGAACAGTTTCCTACTGCACTACCTACCGTCTCTACAGACCCGCCAGAAATGGGTAAAGGAGAGAGACAATTTGACAGAAGGAACAGTCGTCATGATTATTGATCAATCACTGCCCAGAGCTATGTGGCCGGCCGGCCGCGTAAGCAAAGTGATCACCGGTGCCGACGGCAAGGTCCGAGCAGCTGAAGTGCTCGTCCAGGGTCGCACTTACACCCGTCCCGTGGCAAGGCTCATAGAACTGCCTCGACTCCCAGACACAATCGATGATGACCATGACCCTACAACCCTATGACTTTGTGAAGTTGACTGACCCCTACAGCAAACCCTTATGTGTAAATAGACAACGCGATTAATCTGTCTCTGTTTAACTGATTAGGTCTGGGACCTATTCAGGGGGTGGCTGTTGTGAAGGGCCAGATTAAACCGAATATATATATTTATTTATATATATATATTTAATTGTATTTGTATATTCTCTAATATTCCCTGATATCCCTTGTATATTCCTTGTACAATATGCATTGAATATCCATTCTAGCCTACTGACCATCCCATAATAGTCTCCATTCTACTATTGGTCGAGACCTTGGTGCCAGGCTGCCATACCCCTCAGACCCAGTTCAAACGTACCGCTCCACATGTACGAACAAGTCCTAGTTCCGCGTAGGAATCTGGCTACCGCACCACTAATGGGACTATTTGTTCATAGTGCGTATATATACTGCGCTACTAAAGTAGGACTTTCTTTTCAGTCCAGTTTCTTACCCTCCAATAGAGTCACAGACGTAAAGCCTCCCCGCGACGCCACGTGTGGGAGTAAGGCCAAGTTCGCCTACCATCGGTATTGAGACATCGTGTATATTAATATTTGAATAGTCATATTTGGCACTATATCGTCGAGTTGGACGTAGTCTATTAAGCTAATAATAGTCTGTTAATATATAGTGCTTCGTGCGGTGAGAATACTACCGTAGTCAGTACCCCATCGTTTCGGGCAGAGAACTGGCTGCTTACCCAGGGTGGTTGACCCCATGTGAAGCTGCACCCGAGGAGCCCCAGAGCCGACGAGCGAGTGGACCTGTATACCGGATTATTCTACCGACGACAGCCCGCCTTCCCAGGCACGGATTATGCTTTGTATACTTTGATTATTCCATGGATAAAGACCCCCGACACTGCCGTGTGTTGGAACCCCCCCCCCCTGGAGAGGACGCAAGGTGAGGAGACGCTCTGCAAGACGAGGTCGCTTCACGTCTCTCCCCCGTGGACCGGAGAGAGCCGGCCCACAAAGGGTCCACCTGCTTTCATCTGTGGTCCAAGGATCGCCGGCGCATTGAACGGCACTACAGTGGGTTCACCTGGGATACCCTTGGCCGGACGAGGCAGCCGGATTCTACCCCCCCCCCCTCCTACTCCTGTCGGCTTACAAGCGACCGGATTAACCCCCTCTAGTGTATCTAGTATATAATCATTAAAGTATCATTGCTGTTATTCCTTAACTATTCCAGGTCGTATATTTACCACCTGCGCCTTCAGAGATTGGACATTCTCTATTGATATACCGACGAATACTCTTTGCCATAAAAGTGCATACTATTTCAATTCATAAATGTAATTAAGTGATTAAGTGCTTGTTCTACACACCATCGCTGTGTAGAAATAAAGACCTGTTTCGACTTCGTACATTTGTGTTGGATCCGTTTCATCTACGTGAGAGTGTTTATGATAATATATTTATGCCGTGTACTGGGTGGCCGAATATTAAGTACAAAGGTAGTGGTAGTAAGTATCATATCTAGTAATACAGTCAGGGAATTGTACCCCTCAGTTACAGAGAGGGTCATCTCTCCTGAACTGGTGTAAAGAAAGTTCCTTAGAGATGAATGTAAGTAAAACTAAGGAACTTGTCATACAGTACATAACAGTATCTCAGTGCAGCCTCTCATGGTCAAAGGACAAACGACGGAGCAAGTGGATCGTTTTAAATAGCTTGGCACGTACATTGATAGCAATCTTAACTTCAATAAAGAGATACCGACCACATATTTAAATCAGGCAATCAACGCCTCCACCTTTTCCGTGAGCTCAACAACCTTTGTGTGAGTAAGCCAATTATGGAAACGGTTTATAAGAACCTATAGTGGAGGGAATCTTAACCTCTAACATGACCATGTGGTACGGACATCTGAACATAAAAGGAAGACATAAGTTGCAGAGGACAGTGAATTTGGCCTCTAAAACCATAGGGAAGCCACAAAAAAACGATAATCTACAATGAAGTGCTTTAGGAAGAAAACTAGGAAGATACAGTAGTGGATGACCCCTGACTCCTCTCACCCACTCTATGGGGGAGTTTGGGCTGTTGCCCTCTGGTAGTCGTTACGGAGACTACCTAGGGCAAACTGAATACAAATAAAATACAACTCCTTCATTCCTAATGCCATTAAGGCATTGAATTAATCTTGCACTCGTTAGACCCGGTCCTTGATGTATATTGTATTCCTACGTTCTCTGCACTTCTCCATTACAGAAGTATGTATATATAGTCTGTTGTCTTTGTCATTGTTGTTGTTTTATTTGTTTGTTCAATGCTGAGACCAAAGACACATTTCCACACTGTGGACATTAAAGTGAAACTAAACTAAAAAACATATTACTCATGGCTATATAACACAACGTACACTAATGTACCTTTTTCCTGTGGTTGATAAGTTAAAAAGTAAGATAAAAAAAAGGTCACTTTAAGGAAAGAACTGTTGTGGTTCTTGTATAGTAGCCTATAGTTTAGAAATAGCAAGTATAGCATAAGGACATATAGAGTAAAAACTGTATATTGTATAGGAGTGTACATAGGAGGACCCAGTGCCTTAATTCGTAGCTAACATTGTATTGCATTATCTCAGGACTTTATCATGTCTTATTTTACGTCTATTTTATTATCTTCTATTTTATTTACTATTGTATTATTGCACAATCAAAGCGGACATGGCCACCCGCATTTCACCGTATGCCCTGGTATGTAATATGTGTGACAAATAATAAACCTCTTGAATCTTGAAATCTACTTTATTTACACATCTTAAGCGAGATCGGGCTGCGTGAATAAAATATACCCCCGATGTTGTGTTCTTCCTCACCATCTGAGTAGGCGTTAGGGCTCCAGGTGATGGGCAGTTGGCTTTCAAGGCTGGCAGTGGGAGTGATGCTCATGTTGCTTCTGTATGACGTACCATGGCCCGGAGCTGTGGAGAGGAGACCGGCAGAACAGCACACGCAAGTCAAAATGATGAAACGGTGAGTTTATATAACAAGCGTTTATCCAAAGTGTTTTATACAGTTTCTGTTCCTCACCCATTTCACCCGTTCACTCACACACACCGACGGGCGGCAGAGGCGACCATGCAAGGTGCCAACCTGCACATCGGGAGCACATGAGGGGTTAAGTGTCTTGCTCAAGGACACTTCGACACGCTGCCCGGGAATAGAACCGGGAACCTTCCGACTACCGGATGACCGCTCTACCTCCTGAGCCATTGTCGCCCCTGATTGGGGGGTGATTGGGGGACAATACTTCTAAAGAACATCATCAGTAATGTGGCCTAAATAATAACAGTAGCTTAGCCTGGAATTAAGCAATTACTGGTTACATTTACATTTAACCATAACAAAAAAAATATATAGCCTATATTGTATACATCCAATTTATAAAATATGATGTATAATAAATACATAATATCTTTAAATGTTTAAATTAAAAAAATTATGTATGTAACAAACGGTTAAAGGTGCTCTAAGTGTTGTTTTCTTTTGTTGAAATAAGCAGTGTAACTTACATGCTAAAATAATAGCTCTAGACTCGGACAGCCATCACTGATATAGAGTGTCTGGTCAGTAACATGGGTCTCCCAAATATGTGCTTTAAACAAGTAAGATTATCTGCCAGTGCAATAAACAAAAATGTTGGCTTGGTGAGATTTCTTGGAATAAGTAAAAAATAAAAAATTAAATCTAGGGTTTATCCCATTCTGATTGGATAAATTGGGAACGGGATAATCAGGAAATGTATGTTCTGTTTACTGCAGAGTGGAGGGACTGAGACCCATGTTACTGACCAAACACTCTGTATCACTGATGTCTGTCGGAATATAGAGCTACTTAACACTTATTTTAACAAAAGATACCACAGCTCCTTTAAAAGTATCTTTTGTCTGTCCCCACACAAGTAGACCAATCACAGCTGAGCTGACGATCCCACTGACATCACATGTGGGATGTGGGACCCTGATGGAAACAAGACGAAAGTCTTTCTCTGGTCTGCATCCCCTTAACAATTGTGTGTATTGAGCCGTACTGTATTGTACCCATTCTGCAATCTGTTAATAAAGTTTTCATTCATTCATTCATTCATTCACATGCTGAACCAGCAAGCTAGCTAGCTCTAAGCTGCCCATCATCAAGCCATGACAAGAATGATTCCATCGCTACACTTACCAAGCAACACACTGAGCGTTACCATATTATCCTCCTTGAGGGCAGCAGTAGATGAAAGCGATTAGCATGATTGCTACAGTAACTGAAATATTGAGTAGCGAACATTGACCGATGTTAGCTATGCTAATCGTGACTCGTGCTTTGCTAACCTATACTTCCGTTTTTGGGGGTTCAAAGTGATGTGTATAATAATTCCCTTTCTGTTTTCCCCCTTCTCTGGTGCCACCCGCCCCTTTCTGTAGAGCAGGGGTCTCAAACTCAATTTACCTGGGGGCCGCTGGAGGTAGAGTCTGGGTGAGGCTGGGCCACATCAAATATTCCACACAAAAAGGGTTTCAAGTATTTATTTTTATGGAAATGTATGGTTGAAACATGTTAAAACGCACACACACTAATAAGCATTGGAGGCTTTTAACCAGGGCCAGACTGGGGAAATCATTCAGGCCAGGAAATATAGTGCGAAATATAGCCCCAGTTAGGCCACATTTTAAGCGGGGGGTCCCCCACCAGGAGATTTTGTGTTACAAAGACTTAATTTCCTGCATTCTGGTGCAGGAATTGTTTTATTTGTACCCTTTAAATGCCAGTGTTTGTGATGACATGACTGCAAAAAAAAAAAAAAATTGGGATTTTTTTTTTTTTTTGAAATCATCTGGGGGGCCGCAAAATATCATCCAGCGGGCCGCAATTGGCCCGCGGGCCGCGAGTTTGAGACCCCTGCTGTAGAGTCTGCTGATTACCCAACGATGACTACAGCTGAAACCCGAGAGCCTGCACCCCGCACATGGCCTTTTGCCATTGCCACTGAATTGTGTGGATTGTCTGTTGTGTTGGGCCTTATTTCCACTGTTGTGTGGGACTGTGTGTTCCTTGGGTTCACACTGCTATACTTAGTAGCTTCATTGTGTTCTTGCTGCATGGTGTCTCTACCATGTATACGTGTGGTTGTGTCTTGTGGCACTCCTGCTATTAGTAATAGCCTTGTGTTGTTTTGTTGTGCTGGGTGGTCAACCAGTTTGCCAACCGTGTGGGTTTTGGGTTGTGTCCTGTGACACCTGATTACTTATGTTTGTTTAGTGTTTGCCTATAGTGTTGGCTGTTTTATCGTCTATCCCTGTTTTGTTCTCCCCTATACCCTATGCCTTGTTTGTGTGTTTGTGGGTTTCATTCCCTTTATTTGAATAAACATCATTTACTTTGAAAAACGCATTATTACTTCCTCCTACCGGGACCTACCGGAATGCACGTTCACTGGACGGGTTGGATTCACAACAACCCCCGGTTCAGATACAGTGATAGTTTATTAACTGATACGTCTGTAAAGCATTTCCCATCATAATTATTATCAACCATTATAGACCTTTGTTTGTGACAGCCGGTCTCTATTCTTGATTTAATACACCTACAGTATACTACAACATTGGAAGTCATTCCTTAAAGCAACCATTGTTGCCAAACCACATGGTACAACTGCTCATTTTCATCAGGAACTGAGTAGTCTTCTATGCTGCTGTCTCTCTCACATTTTACATTTGTAACCGGCTTCACTGCACACAGTGTAAATAGAGTCTGTTTACAGACGTGGTTTTAACTTGACCACAGCTATATTTGCATTCTACCTCCTAGGCCAAGGGACATGTGATATTCCATGTAAATAAACAGTGTTAGAATTGTATTCAGGTGCTATTAGCCCACTGGTCAATGTTCAAACGAGGTTATTGGAGGCTAGATGTGTTTGAACATCGGTTTGCACGTACCACACTTAAACAGATGTGTCCTTCAGTTATTGGTGTAAAGTTGTGGAATTCTCTCCACAGCGAGCTTAAGGGATGTAATAGTGTTTGTCAATTCAAAAATAATTATAATTTTTTTTTGTCAGTATGAAATTCAAATGTGAATCTGAATAGTGAGATATTTTATTTTCTTGTCTATTATTATTATATTTTTATTTTCTTTCTTGTTTAATCTGTGGATTGTTTGTATATAATGGTATATGAATTATTATTTTGTGTAAATTAGGTTGTACGCCGACCATCATGTAATACTTGTTTAGTTTAGGAATATGGGGCAGGTAACTATAAGAATTATTCTTCTTCCTGCTCCTTTTGTCAATGGTAGAACGTTATTTATGATTTTAATGAAAACTGTATGATTGTATTGCTTCCATGTGGCAAATAAAACTCTGAATCTGAATCTAGATGTCATAGCTGAGTCATACCTTCAGTTCAGTTCAGTTCAGTTCAGTTCAGTTCAGAGTTTTTATTTGCCACATGGAATCATACAATCATAGTTTCTTCATTACACAATCATAAATAGTCATTCCATGGACAAAAGGAGCAGGAAGAAGAATAAATATTATAGTTACCTGCCCCTTATTCCTAAACTAACATGTATTTACTTAATGGTCGGAGAACAACCTAATTTACACAAATAATAATTTATACCATTATAAAAGAAACACACAATCAACACACAGTTAAACAAGAAAAAATTTAATAATAATAATAATGATAAAGAATAAAGAAGAAAAGAAAGAGAAGAAAAAAAAAGAAAATATCTCACTATTCAGATCACATTTGATTTTCATACTGACTAAATTTTTTTTTTTATAAATTTTTTTGAATTGATAAACACTATTACATCCCTTAAGCTCGCTATGGAGAGAATTCCACAACTTTACACCAATAACTGAAGGACACATCTGCTGAGTCATACCTGGCACTACTGTAGTTACAGTGAAATTCCACGTAATTCCTTTTTACTTGTGACCAGAGTGTACAGGTATAGCAACAGGTCATTGGCACGACTCGGCGACTAGAACCACACATACAGTAGGCTAACGCTTTCCACCTGATGAAGCTACTCAAGTTTCACGTTGTGTCGTATGTGTCACGTACTGTATAAGGTACATGTACATTACAGGGAACTGCTTGGTTCTGTATGACCCTCCTGAGATTGCGCTTCATACAGTAAAATTGAGAAGAATAAAGACCAAACACTATACAAAATATACAATATACAAGACTGAAGTACAAAATGCAAGAATTAGGAGATGTAGTGCAAATATTGTCACAACATTGTTACTCAGCTGATAGAGTTGTACCCTTCCTACTGACTTGTCGTACAGAACTTGTAAGTCGCTTTGGATAAAAGCGTTTCAGCTAAATGACTAAATGTAAATGTAAATGTAAAATATTTGAGTAATAAATAGATCAAAATATGGTGTGGTGTTAAAAAGTGTTTAAAGTGTCTAAAGTGAGTGTTAAAGGTGAGTGTTTTAAAGTGAGTGTGTGCATGTGGATGTGTGTGCAATGAGTGTAGAATGGATGAGTTAGTGTTGCGTAGAGTCGATGAGCATCCTGATGGCCTGGGGATAGAAGCTCCTTCTGAGTCTCTCTGTATCGGCCTTGAGACTCCGGTAGCGCTTGCCTGACTGCAGCAGTGCAATGAGGCAGTTGTTTGGGCGGCAAATTACTCATAGGCTAATTTGTTGACGTTTATATTTTCCATCAGTCTGCCATTTACACTCACTTTAAAACACTCACTTAATCCCATCCCATCTCCATTGTTGATTTTTTTTTTATATAAAACTAGTAAAACATTAGTCCTTGTTTATAAACTTGAAATAAACTTGAAACATGAATTGCAGTATTCTTTAGGACAGTCGGACACACTGGTAAAAGATAGCCACATAATCAAGTTATATTAGGCCATCAAGATGCTCAATGACACTATGTAACAACCCATCATCTACACTCATTGCACACACATCCACATGTACACACTCACTTTAAACAAACACTCACCTCACCACTCACTTTATTCACCTTAGACACTTTAACACACTTTATATTGATCTATTATTAAAGAGACTGCACCACATTCTTACCTCATTTGCACCCTACCCTGACAAGAACAAGTTACAGGTTGAAAAAACCCTCAGCTCAGAACTAGGCAAAATCTGCATATGGCTCGCTGATAACAAACTATCATTACACATGGGCAAAACAGAGTCCATTCTCTTCGGTTCAAATAACAAACTCAGCAAGACCGACGGCTTCTCAGTTACAGTGGGTGACAATATTGTCACAAGGAAAGAAGATATTACCTACCTGGGTTCCATCCTAGAGGCAAATCTTTCCTGTGACAAAATGGCATCCAATGTAATAAAAAAAAGTCAACCAACGAACACGATTCTTGTACCGGATCTCCTCACTGGTAAACAAGAATACCCTGAAGACTCTAGCAGGAGCACTCATTCAAGGGTACTACGACTATGCTTGCACCTCATGGTACCAAAGCACCTCAAAGGCGCTAAAAACAAAATTACAAACATCTCAAAACAAACTGGTCAGACTACTGCTTGACCTTACTCCTAGAACCCACCTCACCCCTGCCCACTTTGACAACCTAGGATGGCTTAGAGTAGACGACAGAGTACAGCAACTTGCAATGGGCCTGGTCTACAAGATACACTACACGACCAAGGTACCCATGTACATGACAAAATACTTCCCAAAGGTCAGTGAATACCACGATCACAACACCAGAGGGAGCTCCACAAATCATGTTAAACCCAGATTCGGCTCAAACAAGGGACTAAACACGTTTCGCAATTATGCCACATCAATGTGGAACGCCCTACCCAAAGCTGTAAAGGAATGTGAATCACTACCCACTTTCAAAAACACTCTCAAAAAACACCTAAGGGAGACTGCAACTCGAAACTGGCCCCTGTAAATGTCCGAACACAACCCCCTCCAATGTACAGTAAATTACCAAGTATGGTCTTGTCAATAATCCAATGTACAGTGTTGTTTGTACAGTTGTACAGTGTCACCCACCCACCCCTCCTACCCAACCCCCCCCCCCCCACTCCTACCCAACCCCCCCCCCCCCCCCAACCACCTCCAATGTACAGTCCCCCCCCACCTACCCAATCCAATGTACAGTTTCTACGCATAATGTATATACTCTTTTCTTTCTGGACTCTTTTTGTATCACAAACAGTACTGTAATTGCAAATCTGGTATGTCATAAATGTATAGATGTAGCAGTATGTCATGTATGTCATATATGTTACGATGAATTGAAAATGGGGGACCCTGATGTAAACAAGACGAAAGTCTTTCTCTGGTCTGCATCCCCTTAACAATTGTATGTATTGAGCTGTACTGTACTGTACCCATTCTGCAATCTGTTAATAAAGTTTTCATTCATTCATTCATTCACCCCAAGTTTTGTACCTCTGCATTCTACCTCACTGTTACTCATTTTACTCTGTATTTTATATTGTATATACTGTATGTATATTGACTTTACCTACTTTTTACTTCTAAATTTTTTTACTTACTGTCTCTTTACTGTATGTAGCACACTCTCTGGGGCTCTTAAGAAACAAGCATTTCATTATAAAGTATCCTGTATTTTGTTCTGACAAATAAAAACAAACTTGAAACTTGAACTTGAAACTATTACATGTATCTTCAATCTGCCAAAGGTGAGCCGCGGCGGATTAATTTGGACCAACAATACGCTCCATTCTTCACACAGTGACCCATATCCCCCCCCCCCCCCCGCTACTGACCAGGCCCGAGCCATACCTTTATGGTATGCTATATAAAACCAATTGTGGATTGATTGATTGATTGATTGATTGAAAATTGTATTAACGGATTGCAGAATGGGTACAATACAGTACGGCTCAATACACACAAGTGTTAAGGGGATGCAGACCAGAGAAAGACTTTCGTCTTGTTTACATCAGGGTCCCCCCATTTTCAATTCATAACATAACGTATGCGGAGGGCGTACGCAGTTACTTTACTTAAGTAAAAGTAGAAATACCCAGATAAATGAGTACTCGGGTAAAAGTCCTCCAAATTCTACTTAGAGAAGTATTTGCTATTGAATGTACTTAATCTAAAGTAAAAGTATGCGTTCTACATTACGTTTGTGTGTTCCAGTGCTTGGGAGCATTCATGCCTCGATCCATTGACCTCTTTACAGGTTCATGTTAAAGTCGTATGTGGTCCAGTTATGCTGCTCTGATTAAAGGTTATGTTAAAGTGGTATGTGGTCCAGTTATGCTGCTCTGATTAAAGGTTGTGTTAAAGTGGTATGTGGTCCAGTTATGCTGCTCTGATTATAGGTTATGTTAAAGTGGTATGTGGTCCAGTTATGCTGCTCTGATTATAGGTTATGTTAAAGTGGTATGTGGTCCAGTTATGCTGCTCTGATTGAAGGTTATGTTAAAGTGGTATGTGGTCCAGTGATGCTGCTCTGATTAAAGGTTATGTTAAAGTGGTATGTGGTCCAGTTATGCTGCTCTGATTAAAGGTTATGTTAAAGTGGTATGTGGTCCAGTTATGCCGCTCTGATTGAAGGTTGTGTTAAAGTGGTATGTGGTCCAGTTATGCTGCTCTGATTAAAGGTGATGTTAAAGTGGTATATGGTCCAGTTATGCTGCTCTGATTAAAGGTTATGTTAAAGTGGTATGTGGTCCAGTTATGCTGCTCTGATTAAAGGTTATGTTAAAGTGGTATGTGGTCCAGTTATGCTGCTCTGATTAAAGGTTATGTTAAAGTGGTATGTGGTCCAGTTATGCTGCTCTGATTAAAGGTTATATTAAAGTGGTATGTGGTCCAGTTATGCTGCTCTGATTGAAGGTTATGTTAAAGTGGTATGTGGTCCAGTTATGCTGCTCTGATTGAAGGTTATGTTAAAGTGGTATGTGGTCCAGTTATGCTGCTCTGATTAAAGGTTATGTTAAAGTGGTATGTGGTCCAGTTATGCTGCTCTGATTGAAGGTTATGTTAAAGTGGTATGTGGTCCAGTTATGCTGCTCTGATTAAAGGTCATGTTAAAGTGGTATGTGGTCCAGTTATGCTGCTCTGATTAAAGGTCATGTTAAAGTGGTATGTGGTCCAGTTATGCTGCTCTGATTATAGGTTATGTTAAAGTGGTATGTGGTCCAGTTATGCTGCTCTGATTATAGGTTATGTTAAAGTGGTATGTGGTCCAGTTATGCCGCTCTGATTAAAGGTTATGTTAAAGTGGTATGTGGTCCAGTTATGCTGCTCTGATTAGAGGTTATGTTAAAGTGGTATGTGGTCCAGTTATGCTGCTCTGATTAGAGGTTATGTTAAAGTGGTATGTGGTCCAGTTATGCTGCTCTGATTAAAGGTTATGTTAAAGTGGTATGTGGTCCAGTTATGCTGCTCTGATTAAAGGTTATGTTAAAGTGGTATGTGGTCCAGTTATGCTGCTCTGATTGAGGGTTATGTTAAAGTGGTATGTGGTCCAGTTATGCTGCTCTGATTAAAGGTTATGTTAAAGTGGTATGTGGTCCAGTTATGCTGCTCTGATTAAAGGTTATGTTAAAGTGGTATGTGGTCCAGTTATGCTGCTCTGATTGAGGGTTATGTTAAAGTGGTATGTGGTCCAGTTATGCTGCTCTGATTAAAGGTTATGTTAAAGTGGTATGTGGTCCAGTTATGTCCTCTTGAAGTTGTCAGGCTTCAAACATTTTGCCATGTTTTCTATGCAACATCCTTTTCTTCAAAATAACTAGTAATTGATGGGTTCAGATAAATGTAGTGGGAGTAAAAAGTACAATATTTCCTTTGAAATGTAGTGGAGTAAAAGTATAAAGTTGCCTACAATGAGGCGGCTGGGTGGCGCAGCGGACATTGCGCTCGTCACCAACGCAAGAGACACCGGGTTCGACTCCGGCTGTCGGCGTTGCCTCCGGCTTGGGCCAGTCGTCATACTAACTCAATTGGCAGAGGTAGCGGGTGGAAATCGATGGGTGGTTATCTGGACGTCGTGGACAGCGACTCCTACAGGTCGGTTGGGGGACGCCTGCACAGCAGAGACAGGAAGTAGCGGGGTAGTGTGAGCCTCCTCAAACGTTACACCTCGCCAAAATGAGAGTCCACGCTGGCAGGTGAAAAGATGTGACAGGCTGCCTCCTCGTGTATCGGAGGGAACACGTGATGCAAGGCTTCTATCCTCCCTACAACCGGCCAGTGGGAGCATATGCGAGCAACGTTCAAGACAGGGGAGGGGAGAATTGGCACAGCGGGTAATTGGGATGGGAGAAAAATAGAAAAAGAGGAGAAAAGTGGATAAAAAACTAAAAAGTTGCCTACACGTTAAGTGCAAGTAGCTCGAAAAAAGTACTTGAGTAAAAATACTTAGTTACTTTCCACCACTGTATAAAACACACGCATCAAATGACATTCCCACTTTACACTGGGCACTCCACGTTGTCTGCCAGTATAACAAGCCATCTCTGCGTAATAGAAGAAGGTAAAACGTGCTTAACATCAAGCAAATCAGTTTCCTTAATAACTGAGATTTCCTCCGCAGCAGATACGTGACACTCTGTGCCCAGTCCCCAGCTGGCAGCCTGCCCGGTCTCCTCGTGTTGCTGTTGTTTAACTCTCAGTACTTGGCTACACTCAGACTGCAGGCGTCAGATAATTTTTTACTCACGACTCAGATCTGAGGATCCCAAAGGCTGTGAAAGCTCGTCACAGACTGAGTTCTTCCCCTCAGCCGCCAGGCTGATCAATGACTCAACCCCCCCCCCCCCCCCCACCGCCCCGCCCCCAAGTGACACTGGCACAATAACAATAACAATGACACTGGCAGAAATACTGCACTGGGCCTGACCTGGAACTCTGCACTTTATATATATTTATTCAAATGATTAATCCTGCACTGCACTGTCTTTGTCCTGTGTCTGTTGTTTCTGTTGTTATGTGAAAAGAAAATGTATGGAAAAAATGCCTACTCTGTAACGCTGAGACAATTAGCAATGTGGTGACATATTATGGCTTAATAAAGGAATCTGAATCTGTTTTTCTTTGTGTCAATAGCACCAATCACAACATGGATCTGATCTTTTCACTTTCATAATCCTAAATTCTTACTTCTAGCTCTTCTAGTGTTTAACGTATAATAATGTATAACGTCTAACGTATAATCAGAATCATATAATCAGAATCAGAAAGGTCTTTATTTGCCAAGTCGTTTTCACAGACAAGGAATTTGCTTTGGTCGTTTTCGGTGCGACATTAGCGGACAGACATTAACAGACAGACAATACAATAAATAGGTGGAGTAAAATATAATGAAATATGAACTAAGGCACAATATAGAAATAGAATTATGAATAGAATATGAAATAAATATAGGCCAGATGTACAACTGTAAATAAAGAGGTTGAATACAATTAAATGGGATATAAACTAAATTAAATATAGCACAATAGAATATAGTACAATTATAATTATAAGTAAAACATTTAATAAGAATAGGCCAGGGCTGTACAACTGAGCAAGATGTGGTCAAGTATATATATATATATACTGTTTACACTGCCTATTTTCACTTTTCTACTGTACTATAACTTTTATTGCCTGCATTTATGTATTTCTATTCTACCTGTACCCCCCCCCCCCCCCCCCCATGCTGCTATGATGCCTGAATCTCCCCAAGGGGATCAATGAAGGAATATTTTATCTGTCTCAGATACTGTATGGGGTCAGACTTCTTTTCGCAATCTGACCTCAGTTTGAACAGAATTCATGCAACATTTACGTCACTGTCTGTGCTGGTGGGAGTCACTCAGTGAATACAGACATGAAGACAGCTGTGATGGAGGTGGTCAGTGGATACAGACATGAAGACAGCTGTGATGGAGGTGGTCAGTGGATACAGACATGGAAGACAGCTGTGATGGAGGTGGTCAGTGGATACAGACATGAAGACAGCTGTGATGGAGGTGGTGGTCAGTGGATACAGACATGAAGACAGCTGTGATGGAGGTGGTCAGTGGATACAGACATGAAGACAGCTGTGATGGAGGTGGTCAGTGGATACAGACATGAAGACAGATGTGATGGAGGTGGTCAGTGGATACAGACATGAAGACAGCTGTGATGGAGGTGGTCAGTGGATACAGACATGAAGACAGCTGTGATGGAGGTGGTCAGTGGATACAGACATGAAGACAGCTGTGATGGAGGTGGTCAGTGGATACAGACATGAAGACAGCTGTGATGGAGGTGGTCAGTGGATACAGACATGAAGACAGCTGTGATGGAGGTGGTCAGTGGATACAAACATGAAGACAGCTGTGATGGAGGTGGTCAGTGGATACAGACATGAAGACAGCTGTGATGGAGGCGGTCAGTGGATACAGACATGAAGACAGCTGTGATGGAGGTGGTCAGTGGATACAGACATGAAGACAGCTGTGATGGAGGTGGTCAGTGGATACAGACATGAAGACAGCTGTGATGGAGGTGGTCAGTGGATACAGACATGGAAGACAGCTGTGATGGAGGTGGTCAGTGGATACAGACATGAAGACAGCTGTGATGGAGGTGGTGGTCAGTGGATACAGACATGAAGACAGCTGTGATGGAGGTGGTCAGTGGATACAGACATGAAGACAGCTGTGATGGGAGGTGGTGGTCAGTGGATACAGACATGGAAGACAGCTGTGATGGAGGTGGTCAGTGGATACAGACATGAAGACAGCTGTGATGGAGGTGGTCAGTGGATACAGACATGAAGACAGATGTGATGGAGGTGGTCAGTGGATACAGACATGGAAGACAGCTGTGATGGAGGTGGTCAGTGGATACAGACATGAAGACAGCTGTGATGGAGGTGGTGGTCAGTGGATACAGACATGAAGACAGCTGTGATGGAGGTGGTCAGTGGATACAGACATGAAGACAGCTGTGATGGAGGTGGTGGTCAGTGGATACAGACATGGAAGACAGCTGTGATGGAGGTGGTCAGTGGATACAGACATGAAGACAGCTGTGATGGAGGTGGTCAGTGCATACAGACATGAGACAGCTGTGATGGAGGTGGTCAGTGCATACAGACATGAAGACAGCTGTGATGGAGGTGGTCAGTGGATACAGACATGGAAGACAGCTGTGATGGAGGTGGTCAGTGGATACAGACATGAAGACAGCTGTGATGGAGGTGGTCAGTGGATACAGACATGAAGACAGCTGTGATGGAGGTGGTCAGTGGATACAGACATGAAGACAGCTGTGATGGAGGTGGTGGTCAGTGGATACAGACATGAAGACAGCTGTGATGGAGGTGGTCAGTGGATACAAACATGAAGACAGCTGTGATGGAGGTGGTCAGTGGATACAGACATGGAAGACAGCGATGATGGAGGTGGTCAGTGGATACAGACATGGAAGACAGCGATGATGGAGGTGGTCAGTGGATACAGACATGGAAGACAGCGATGATGGAGGTGGTCAGTGGATACAGACATGAAGACAGCTGTGATGGAGGTGGTCAGTGGATACAGACATGAAGACAGCTGTGATGGAGGTGGTCAGTGGATACAGACATGGAAGACAGCGATGATGGAGGTGGTCAGTGGATACAGACATGAAGACAGCTGTGATGGAGGTGGTCAGTGGATACAGACATGAAGACAGCTGTGATGGAGGTGGTCAGTGGATACAGACATGGAAGACAGCGATGATGGAGGTGGTTTACATCAGGGTGATACTTCTGTACAAGCAAAACTTGAGGGGACGTACAGTATCATAACCGGTCTGTGTTTGAAAGCTTATTGAAAGAAGAAATGTCTCTCTTTCACCTCCTCCTCGCCCCCATAGCATGCAACGTCCCACATATGGGACGTTTTTCTGACTTTTTGCAACCGGCACTTTGGCGACCCCTAGTGGCTCGGGTGTGCATATTTTGTAATACAATATATAAATCGAATTAAAGCCCCATTTGTTGCCTGTGGATACCCCTTTCAGGTGACAAAATCCATTGAGCGGTTCTCGAGTTACATGCCGTTATTTGAGGTTTGTGCAAAGTACACGGTATTGCGCAAAATACCACTCCTGACTCAGGCTGCAGTAGTTCCGTCAATCTAGATCCGATCTCGAAAATTACTGTGGAGGGTTGTAGCCAATGAGTGTGGCTTTCCAATGATACCCACATGAGGATATAAATAAATAAAAAAAAACGAAATAAAAAAAAACACAAAAACAGGAAGAGAAAAACAGCCGAATGAATTGAAGTCTATGAGAAAACTGAGTTTTTCTTTGTACACAGTTTACCAAAATCACTCCTAATCACTCATTTCTGAATGGATCTTTATGAAATTTGGATATGTACTACATAAGGCTTCACGCTATGGCTCCATTTGGATTTGTAAGCCATTCCCCCTTCTGGGGAAATACTACCTCTGGACTACTAACTACTACAGAAAAACTTGAGTAACAAGTTTTTCTACAACTCAAGTTCAAAGTGAAAATGTTTCAGAATGTCATCTTTCAAAAGAGACCAGGCTCATGCATGTGCTATAAGTATAACATATGTTGTTTTGGTTTGCAAAAAACGTATGCAGTCCTCAAGTTAAAATAAAAAAAATGCCACTTTTCTGCCCGCTTGATGAATTAAGCCATAACCTGTGATTTCAGTGTCTCCATGTTTACATCCATCTCAGCTATTGTTCATTTGCTCATGTGGTGTCAGTTCGGGAGCGTAACCAGTTCGCACTGAAATCTGGCCACACAAAAAAAGTGCACAGCCAAAAAAAGAAAAAAAAATTATCCGAGCAATAAATCACAATCGAGCACTTAAGGCTCACAGTGTGAACGTTGCCAAGTCATCTTAGCACAGCGAGCGCTCTGCCATTGTCACACAGTCATGCAGGCAAGCATGTCTGTCTGCTGCAAGAATGGAGGAAGTAATAGAAATTGTTATCATCGTGACACGTAGTAAGTCATGCTCTGCCTGCTTTCCCCTGAGAAACGTCCGTAGACGACCTGCGCTCTGTTAGAAGTAGGTCACATCCATCAGACTGTTCAACACCGTGTGACCCCCCCCCCCCCCCCCTCTCTCTCTCTCTCTCTCTCTCTCTCTCTCTCTCTTCTCCTCTCTCTCTCTCTCTCTCTCTCTCTCTCTCTCTCTCTCTCTCTCT
>NW_028170543.1:0-1000 GCF_963971535.1 Notolepis coatsorum
CAACGTCCATCGTCACGAACACTTGACTTTCAGTCATCTTGGGAATCAGTAGCTCGTGTTTTCGTCTGTGTCCTATATTTATATATATATATATATTTTTTTTTTTATTGTTGCAAAACAAAAATTGTTACAAGATCAGTACTCAACACACAATGCATAATGAAACTAACAATTAAGGTGGCTAAAATGACATGCAAGTACAGAAACAGAAAACAAAAAAAAAGTCTATAATAATATTTTACCGTATACAGTGTATATCCAACGAAATTACCAATTATACCAATGCCTTATACAGGATATACCCCTAATATCTATTATCTAAAACCCTAAAATTATATATTATAATTATTATTATTTTTATTGTTGTTTCTTTTTCAAACCCCCAACCCACCTCGGTTTGGGGGGGGTTCTTCTTCCGCGCGACAATCGATGAGCCAGGGGGGTCGCGACTTCTGGCGCGGTAGGGGTCAAAGTTGAAAGGACACGGCAAGATGGTAACGAATCGAGAGGAAGGACGGAGGGTTGCCATGGCGGCGAGAGCGATGGTTTTTTTCTTTTTTTTTAACGGAGACAATCGGGGGCCTCCTTCCTTGGAGAAACGTTCAAAGTTAGCGCCGCTCGGACAAAAGAGCATCAGAGATTCCGCTGCACACACCGTCACCGAAGACGTTGGAGGTTTCACGTCGGGGGGGCGAGGGTGATGTCTCCCCCCCCGGATTTTGCTTAAGCGAGAAACACACACTATATGTAACAAACCATCAAATACACTCACGGCACACACATCACACGGCACACACTCGCTTAAATAAACAACTCACTGTAGCACCCACTTTAGACACTTTAACACACTTTATATTTATATTTACTGGTAAAGAGATTTGCACTACAACTGACACCTAATACCTCATTGCACTTACCCTAAGTTGTACCTCATCCATCTCTGCATTGTACTTTATACCGTATTGTAACTCGGTTTCTAAATTTGTTCTACTCTGTATTG
>NW_028170542.1:0-29602 GCF_963971535.1 Notolepis coatsorum
ATATTGTCGGGCGAGTGTTGTGTACACACTCCGTCTGGTGGTCGGCGCCGCCGCCGGCCTTCCCTGCTCCGTAGTCAGGGGCTTGTGTCTGTAGTGAAGCGAATCTGTTTTGAATCGCCACACCAATCCCAGGGTCATCTCCTGGGCTTCTCCCGGGATTGTAGCCATCCAGGTCTCGCTGCTGGCTGCCTTGTCCTCGGAGGAGAGGCTGCGCAGTACTTGCGGATCGCTGCTGGCCCACTGCCTGAGATCAAAGCCGCCTTTGATCAATGAGGCGCGGAGTTTAATCAGGAGAGCCTCGGCTTCTTCCTGGGTTGAAAGGCTTTGTAGACAGTTGTCTACGTAGAAGCTGTTCTTTACGCTGTGTCGGACCTCTTCGTCCGCTGCTGGGTCCTCTGCTACATGTTTCTGTAGTGCAAATGTAGCACAGCAGGGGCTGCACGTCGTTCCGAAGGGGAGGACTTCCCATTGGTAGATGGCTGGGTGCTCATCTCCTGGCTTCTCTCTCCATAGGAACCGTAACAGGGGCTTGTCCTCCTCTACTAATCTCACCTGCAGGAACATTCCTTTAATGTCCCCGCTGATGGCCACCTTTTCCTGGCGGAAGCGGAGTAGAACGCCGAGTAGGGAGGGGCCGAGTGTGGGACCGGGCAGTAACTCTTTATTCAGATTTTGGGATCCGATCTGGTAGCTGCAGTTAAATACTATGCGGTCTTTACCGTTGTGATGGACCTTGTGGTGAGGCACGTACCACGATTCAGTGGACTGGTCAGCCTCTTTAATGTCCATCTTTGTGACGTGTCCCGCTGTGATGAGCTTCTCAATCTCGGCGCGGTATACACTCTCTTGGGCGGGGTTCTTGGCTAAGCGCCGCTCCGTGTTCAGCAGGTACCGTTCTGTGGCGTCTGTCTTGGCGTGGAAAGTAGGCATTCCTTCTCGCCGCAGGAGTGGCGTGGCGTATCTCAACACGCCGTTGACCGGGACTCTCTTGGTCCCTGTCTCGAGGAGGTGAATGGCGTAAATGTCATCTTTAGAGCGAATGTCTTTCTTTCCGTTCTTAAAGGGCATTTGTTCCAAGGTCCATAGCTGCTCTACGTGTTGCAGGAGTGCGGTTTCTCCCTCTGTGACTCGGGAGTGGAGACATCTAGTGGCTGTACTTCGGTTGAGAGATTTGGCGAGCGGGCCTTGGAGAGTCCATCCCAAACGGGTCTCGACTGCTGCAGGACAGCCTCGGGGTCCGGTATGAACCCGGTCTATCGGGACAATGAGGTCTGCATGGTCGGAGCCTATCAACAGGGTCGGCATAGCATTGTCTATGAGCGGGATCGGTAACTTGCGCAGATGTGCATATTTCTCCATCAGCTTGGCGACGGGGTATGTGTACCGCGACAGTCCTATTTCTTGGCTGGTGAAAGCGTCTGTAATCTGGTACCGTCGCTCAGGCTGGCCGCTTGCTGCGATAGAGAATGAGACATTCTCGCCCTTTATCGTCTTCAAATCTCGTCTTATTGTCCGAATTGTCATTTGGGTTTCGCTTCCCCGCAGCCCTAGCTGGGCCGCAGCGGAGGCGAGCAGAAGGGTCTTCTCTGACCCGTCATCGAGGACGGCGTAAGTGTCCAGGACTTTATTCTGGTAGCTTAGTGTCACACGCACTACTTTTAGGAGTACTCTGGCTCCACTGCTGCTGGCGGGATCGATGTACATGACGCTCGCTTTGCTGCTGGATGGTGCGGGTGAAGGGCGCCGTCTGTTACTGTCGTGAAGTATGTCCAGATGGGCTCCATCGCACTTGGTGCACCTTTTCTTTAAGCGGCATTCGGCTGCCATGTGTGAGCGCGCACAGCGAAAACAGCGCTTGTTGGACTTTATCCATTGACTTGCTTCCTCCGCGTTCAGCTTGGGGAAGGAGTCACATTGCGCTAGCCAGTGTTCTTTCTCACAGTAGGGGCACACTATCTTCCACTTCTCCGTTCTGGAGGGGGTACTGTGGCTCCTGCTGCTCGGTACTGACTCCGATTGGTGCATCACAGTCACCGATCTTCTTCCATCATTTAGTCGTCTGGTTCCTTCTCTGGAGCCAGGGGTGCTCCGTCCGAATGTATCTAGCCGTAGGCTGCTGACTTCTCTCGCCAGGAAGTCTGCTAGATCGAGGAGGTTCGGTTCGGGGCCATTCGGGTCTCGGTGGTCTCTCTGCCGCCTAAAACGCTCCTGTCGAGCGGGCGGCAGCTTCTCCAAGATCCTTTCCACATTTGAGTTGGCGTAAAGTTCATGCCTCCCCTTCTCTCTCTGCGCTCCCAACATCCCTACCAGGGACTGCACTCTGATGGACAGGTCGTCCAGTGCTCGATTGTCTATTGCTGGGGGTAAGCGGTCGATGTGTCGGATCTCCTGGATCACGTAATCCCATATGCGCCCATACCTCTGGTCCAATGCTACCAGCGCTGCTGTGTATGGGGTGGTGGAAGTCGCGTAGGCGAGCGCTATATTATGTGCGCGGGGTACCTTTAAGTGCTTCAGTAGGATGGCGTATTTATGGCGTTCATCCAATACATCCACCAACATGGTCTCCAGACACATGCGGAGTTCTGTATACTGGGCCCGGTTCTCTTGGGTGAAGTCGGGTACCATAGGCGTGCCAATGTATGACGCTGACTGTGGATACATCGGCGAGCGTTGGGGGAGAGGCCTCCTAGGCGAGTCTCCTCCCGCTCCTTGGTATGGGCTGGTACCGGCAGTGTACCATGGCCCGCTTGTCCAGGTGCTGTTCCTCGGTGCGGGTCGTGCGTCGTGCTCACCCGTGTATAGAGTCGGGGGTCTGTAGCGCAGCTCCGCGGGAGTATAGCCTGGGCTGTACCGGACCTCCTGGTCCGGTAGAGTACTGTGCTGTCGTCGGGCGTGGTTCTCCTCCTCTTCCTCTTCGTCTTCAGTTAGTTCATCCAGTGCTTGTAGTCTCTGGTTTAGCCTCTCCACAGGATATGCTGCTCCTTCCCGGTTGCTAGGTCTCGCTTGGACCGGTGGGGGGAGGTGGTCTGTGGGGGGTATAGACCTCGTCTGTTGGTCAAGTTCAGGGTTGTTTACTCGGCTAGGGGATGCCGCCCTGGAGGTGTGTCTAGACGAGTTCCTGGAGCCTCTGGCGGAGGGAGAGGGTGTTGTCCGTCTGATCAGCTGTTCTATTAGTTGCGCTTGCTGTCTGTCGCGCTCTGCGTCCCGTAGAGCACCAGCAGCTGCTCGCTGGCTGTCTGCTCGGTCTCGGGCCACATTCTCTTCCATCTGAATGCGTCTTATTTCTAGACGTATATGCTCTTCTTCGCTCCGCTGCTGGATCTGCAGTCGGTCGCGTTCAGCAGCGGCGTTCAGGCTGATGAGGAAGGCCTGCTGTAGGGTCCTCTCTGCCTCGCTGGGAGAAGGCGGTTGTATAGGGGAGCCTTCCCTCGGGGTACTCCTTGCGGAGCCTTGGAGCTCTATCTCCACGGTGCTCTCCCCGTCTTCTTCCGTGCCGAGTTCTCTCTCGGTAGCGTTGTATTCCTCCCGGGACTCATCGGGGACTACTTCTTCAGTACTGGCGGGGTGTGAAGTCATGTCTGGTTCCCACTGGTCCCCACCGTGAGCTTGGTCAGTTACATTAGAACCCGTAGGGGCCTCTATGGTCGGGGTAGTCTGGGTGTTGGGGTTAGACATACTTTTACTTTCTAGTTTTACCGCGTTTACTGTTAGTAGAAGACTAGGTTGTTGACTGACAGCGTAAGCCTCTAAGTACTGAGGGAGCCGTCGTTCGCGCTGCGGGCGTTGGTTAGGAGGATCGTTTCGTGGAGTGTTCATCATAGGCCATTTCAATATTAATAACACTATATTAATATTACAATAATTACCCTCCGGCTCGAAGGACCAATTGTAACTGAGGGGTACAATTCCCTGACTGTATTGTTAGATATGATACTTACTACCACTACCTCTTGTACTTTAGACTCTGGCCACCCAGTACTAGGCATAAATAATTATGGTAAACACTCCCACGTAGATGAAACGATCCAACACAAATGTACCAAGTCGAAAGTCTGCGTTTAATAATAATTAATACATAGCAAAAGGTATGTAGAGCACTCACTTAATTACATTTATGATTTGAAATAGGATGCACTTTTATGGCAAATGAGTATTCGTTGGTATATCAATAGAGAACGTCCAATCTCTGGTGGCGCAGGCGGTAAATATACAACCTGGAATATTTAAGGAATAATAGCAATGATACTTTAATGATTATAGAACTGGATACACTAGGGGGGAGATTCCGGTCGCTTGTAAGACAACTGGAGAAGGGGGGGGGGGGGTAGAGTCTGGCTGTATCCGTCTGGCCGAGGGTATCCTGGGAGAACCCACGGTTGTGCGGCTCGGTGCCTCAGCGATCCTCGATCCACAGATGAAAGCAGTTGGACTCTCTGTGGGCCGGCTTCCTCCGGTCCACGATGGAGAGACGTGAAGCGACCTCGTCGTGTAGAGCGTCTCCTCACCTGTCGTCCTCTCCGGGGGGGGGGTTTCCAACACACGGCAGTGTTGGTCTTTATCCATAGAATAATCACTGTATACAAAGCATAATCCGTGCCTGGGAGGGCGGGCTGTCGTCGGTAGAATAATCCGGTATGCAGGTCCACTCGCTCGTCGGCTCTGGGGCTCCTCGGGTGCAGCCTCACATGGGGTCGGCCACCCGGGGTACTGACTACGATAGTATTCTCACCGCACGAAGCACTACATATGAATAGACTATTATTAGCTTAATAGACTACGTCCAACTCGACGATATAGTGCCAAATATGACTATTCAAATATTAATATACACGATGTCTCAATACCGATGGTAGGCCGAACTTGGCCTTACTCCCACACGTGGCGTCGCGGGGAGGCTTTACGTCTGTCACTCTATGGGAGGGTAAGAAACTGGACTAAAAAGGAAGTCCTACTTTAGTAGCGCAGTATATATACGCACTATGAACAAATAGTACCATTAGTGGTGCGGTAGCCAGATTCCTACGCGGAACTAGGACTTGTTCGTACATGTTGAGCGGTACGTTTGAACTGGGTCTGGGGGGTATGGCAGCCTGGCACCAAGGTCTCGACCAATAGTAGAATGGAGACTATTATGGGATGTTCAGTAGGCTAGAATGGATATTCAATGCATATTGTACAAGGAATATACAAGGGATATCAGGGAATATTAGAGAATATACAAATACAATTAAATATATATATATAAATAAATATATATATTCGGTTTAATCTGGCCCTTCACAACAAATATAATATGCCTTTTTGTATTATTTCTGTGTATCAGCACAATGTATAGATTTTTATGTTAGACATTGAGGGAAATTAAGATTCTCAGATTTTTTACAAACCGCCGCTTATCAACTAACCGGTTAATCGGCAGGTGACGTATGTTGCTCAGTAGTTGCTGATGTCTGCTCAGGAGGTTTGAGTGTTTGCTCAGACCGAAATCTTTTTTTGAGGGAACATTGGCTATAACACTGGCTGCAAATCAATCCTGGGAAAGACTCTTTGCTACCCCTCACACCTGTGATGTGTGTCGTTTTGTGCTGATTGTGTTTTCATACTCTTGCTGAGGCCTCTTGGCCAGGCCGTCATTGTAGATGAGAATTGGTTCTCAGTGGACTTTTCCTAGTTAAATATAGGTAAAATAAAATAAACGCTCCACACTGATTCCTCCTGACAGTCCCTGGCAGCTAAACACACATGCTGAGAGGGACAGTTTGTTTAAAAGTACGATTTCCCTCAACTCTGCCATTTGTGGTTGCGTATCCAGAACCATTTGGGGTCCATACAGAGCCACTTGTGAACCCACAAACCTACTTGGTTTAATCTGGAACCATTAGGTACAATTATGGAACAAGTGAGCTAATGGTTCTTCCAATTAAGAACCAATGGAGTCCCTTAAAACAGTTCAAGTGGCTATTCAAATTGTAATGATTTTATGAAAGCATTGGTTAACCCAAATAAGAAGCTCAAAAGAACAGTCTTGTTCGAAGTGCACACAGCAAAGGCACAGGAATCGCTGCATACCTTTCACATTTTTCAATGCAAATGGATTTCAGTATGCGAAGAGGGAATTATACTCACTCAATTATTACTGTGTTAATAAAATGTTCTTTACATAATTAGACCACTATCAGCAGATTTTCTCTCATTATGGGAAATTCACATAAACTACTGTAATGGTAAAACTTCAGATCACATTTTTCCCTCAATAACCTCTGTTCCCTTAACACATTGAGCGCCACGCCCCTTCCGGTAAATTAGGCCTAGTACGCCAATGCTTTAATCAATGGGAGGACGGGGATATTTGCGAGTGCTTAAAATATATCTTAAATTAAGGCTATGCGTTAATACACCCGTCGCTTATCAATGACTTGCTTGCAGTCAACATGTACGAAACGGATTGTTTTTTCATCGGCACATTTCCGTTTTATACCGCTTTGAATACGAGTATAGTTTTGGTGATTTCTAGTAATTCCAGAGAAAGACGCGATAATAGCCCTTTAGTGGAATACACAAAACACGTTGTCATTTTTCGGCTGATTTATGAATCGTTTTCAAATAAACGCTAGATTATCAATAGTATATGTGTCCTTATGCACGATACAGAAGCGGGCTGAAAAAGCGCTTATCCGTGCCTTGCTCAGTGCCAACGGCACGCACACACACACACACACACACACACACACACACACACACACACACACACACACACACACACACACACACACGTGCGCCGATGGCGGTGAAAGGAACATCTGATTAACCCAAGACTGGTAACATAGATTCCTTACCTCACATCTGATGTTCTGCAAAAAGATTAATCCAATTCCTGATCGCCAT
Source organism: Notolepis coatsorum (assembly GCF_963971535.1). Lineage (NCBI taxonomy): Eukaryota > Metazoa > Chordata > Actinopteri > Aulopiformes > Paralepididae > Notolepis > Notolepis coatsorum. The sequence continues at coordinate 6,889 of NW_028170542.1, forward strand.
TCCAAATATTGATCGCGTTTATTGATCCAACGTTATATATCCAAAACACATAATCCACGCTGCTCTGAGTGTCCCCAGTCCATCTGTTATAACGATACTGCATGCCTGAAAAGGAAAACCTGGACCGGAGTTTTTCTTTTGATGCACATCTCCAGCCAATCCAATCCAATGATGTGCAATGCCATCCTGGAGACGATAGGCGGCGGTATTTGCCCTTTTGCAAGCTCAAGACCCATTCCCAACGATAACATCAGGTTGGATGGATGAAAATGAATGGATATCGCTAATAAAAGAAATAACGATTAAAACCTGACTATACTCGTGATTGGCGCTCAAGCGATGGCGAGTTAACCCGACTATACTCGAGGTCGGCGCTGAATGTGTTAAAGCCACTACTGCTACAGTAGACTGCTAATCGTTATATCAGAATCCTTAGACTGCAGATATCTTTCTCTCTCTCTCTCTATCTCTCTCTCTCTCTCTCTCTCTCTCTCTCTCTCTTTCTCTATATCTCTCTCTCTATCTCTACCTATCTGTCTTTCTGTCTCGCTCCATATCTACCTATCAGCCTGGTCACATGCTGTCCACAGATATAATGATAGAGACTGGTCGAGCGAGAGAGATAAGAAAATAAGACGGAAAGAGAGAGAGAGAGAAAGAGAGAGAGAGAGAGAAAGAGAGAGAGAGAGATAAAAGGGTGTGAATGAAGCAAGAATGGGGTGAGGAGAAAAAAAAGAGGGGGCGGAAAAAGAGAGGGGGCAGGATAGAAATACATCATCAGCATCACAGTGTTACATGACCCAGTCTGGAAATAAAACAATAACAACCTGACGGACGGGTAGATCGATCGAAAGATGGATGAAATGAGAGAGAAAGAAAGAGACAGAGTGTGAGAGCAGCAGACAAACAGAGAGAGAGAGAAGGGAGACAGAAATAGAGACAGGTGAGAGGAGAGAGAGAAAGACAGAGCGACAAAGACTGTATAACTCAGCAGCTCTGATCTGGGTGGTGAGTCCTTGTCTCATCTCTAGCTAATAGCACCGTACATAACGTTCTCCTGCATACTTAACGTTCTTTCGGCATAACCCCATCATCATATCTATACAGTGATGTATGCATATTATCTCTGTGTGTTATTAACGACTGTACATAATGTTCTTCTGCATACTTTCGGCATAACCTCATCAAGTCATCATATCTATAGTGATGTGTGTATATATATATATCTCTGTGTGTTATAACAACTGTACATAGCGTTCTTCTGCATTCTTGTGGCATAACCCTGTCATATCTATACAGTGATCTGCATGTTATAATAAAGCCTACTGCCAGCATGGGCTGATTCTTTCTCAGTGTGATTAATGCTCCCATTAGGCCAGCGTGTTATAATAGCACACTTCCCGTATAGAATCATGGGAGAGGACAGAGGACACACCCATGTTTGAGTTAGCTCAGCTCCAAGCCTTACTACTGGCCACTATACGTGTGCATGTGTGTGTGTGTGTTTGCAGTATGTGATTGTGCATGCACATAATATCTGCATATGTGTGCAAGTGTATACACTGTGCATGCATGTGTATGACTGTGTTTGTGTTTACAAGTGTGTATGTGCATGCACAGTGACTGAGCATGTGCAAGTGTATGCAGTGTATCTGTGTGTGTAGTGTGTGTGTGTGTGTGTGTGTGTGTGTGTGTGTGTGTGTGTGTGTGTGTGACGTGTGTGTGTGTGTGTGTGCGCGTGCGTGCGTGTGTGTGTGAGTAGGACAGGCTGATGGGTGTGTGTTATGCCAGTGTGTATTCTCTATATATATACAACTAGTCTACTGTGTGTAATGTACACTATGTACTTACCATGACATGGTACTGTGTGCTACAATGCTAGGGCTTGGCATCATGTCAATCTCTCTCTCTCTCTCTCTCTCTCTCTCTCTCTCTCTCTCTCCTCCCCCCCCCCCCCCCTCTCTCTCTCTGCTGTTTGGCCTAAGCCCAGGCCACTAGAGTAGAAGGGTGTCCGTTCCTGCTGCCTGTGTTTTGGCTCATTGTCCTCGCTGGAGAGGCCACACCAATGGATCTATAGCATGAACAGAGGGGGCCCTTCATCGGGTGAAGTCACAAACCCGCCTTTGTCCATGGTGGGGGGGTGAGGGGTTATGGCCTGAAGCTGGGGCCCTTTAGCAGGGTGTGACAGGGTGACGAGGTCGGGTGATCTGATGAGAGGGGCTTTGGTGAAAGGGGAAAAGCAGCCACTTGCTGGTGTGAAACATGATTAAATGCATCCTCCTACTTGGCTGTGGGTTTAAACTGGAGATACACTGATACACAGGAGTACCTCTTTGTTCACCGGCAGTTCCAGGTCAGAGTTCAGTTCAGGGTCACTGTGAACCCGCTGAGGTCGAGGGCCCACGTTTTCACCACCATCAAACTATTTTTCTATGTGTCAAACATTTTAAAGGTGGCTTTTTGCTTTGATTTCCGACACATCGGGCATGTGCCTCTTTCCTCCGGGTGTCAAAATAAGAGTTCGAAAAAAAAACAGCAACAGTTAATCTGCCCTACCATCCATCCCTATCATCCATCCATCCCTACCATCCATCCAACCATCCCTACCATCCATCCAGAGGGTTACTGTATATACTGTAGGGAGGGCTACTGTATATACTCTAGGGTGGGCTCCAGAAGTGGTGGGAGGGCAGAGTATGAAGGAGAGGGCTAGTAGCAGCAGCATCAGCAGCACGATGGGCCTCGATACCACAGGGACATTATCGCCTACCCTGGAGCAAAATGACCCGTGCCCAAGTACCTTCACCCTCGCCTCACAGCTAATCCATAAATTACACTACTAGTAGGGTGAAATTGCCAATGGATGCTGATGCGGGTCAGTTTTGCAATTTTCCCACTAATGATTAAGGTTATGAAAGGGGGCTGGGGACACAGTCAGCATTCGCCCTGTATAACATTACTGCTGCAGAGCCCTGTAGCCAATAACCTCTGCCCCAGTCCGCCTCCGCCTCCTGGAGTGTGCGAGGTCAGGGCCTCCCCGGGCATGGCAACATGCTGCACTCACTTCACACACAAGCATGTTTCAACAACAAAAAAGTAAGGATGGCTTATGGTTCAGACTACTTCATAAACTAGATGCTTATAGACAGAAGATATTATGCCTGATGGATAATCATACCATAAATCATCTTTATGCAGTCTACTCAGTTGCCTGTTCTCTGAGTCAGGCTGATAGTGAGCCTTTTAGAGGGACTGCTTTTCAACAGCTGCAGGCCTCATTGCATGATCTAAAGTTGGTCCTTAATGCTAAGAAAACCAAATCCAGAGCGTGCTCAATGCTCTCATATAATGTTGGCATTCATACTGTAGGAGGGGACTCAATTCAAAGAGGCTCATCCTACAAGTACTTGGGTATTTGGATGGATGACAGGCTTTCTTTTAGAGTGCATATTGAGAACCTAGTGAAGAAAATTATTAGGCTGGGACCTGGGTTTTAGCAGTCAGGGACACTATACAGGCCACATTCTTAAATGTTCTAGACTATGGGGACAGTATTTACATGCATGCTGCCTCCTCTACACTTCACTGTGTCTAGACTGTGTATCACAGTTCTCTACGGTTTATATCCAACTCATTGTCTCGTACACATCACTGTGTAAAAGGACTGCATTTATATAGCTCTTTTGTCCAAATCGCTTTACAACTTGTGCCTCACATACATTCACCCATTCACTCATGCATTCACGGCTAAGGCAACCATGCAAGGCGCCAACCTGCTCATCAGGAGCAGTTAGGGGTAAAGTGACTTGCTCAAGGACACTTCGACACGCTGCCAGGAGAAGCCAGAATCGAGGAGGAAACCTTCTGATTACCAGACAACCACTGACATCTCCTGAGCCACTGTCACCCCATTGCATACTTTATGATTTGGTCTCCTGGTAGCATCGGTATATTTTTATTTACAAAGCCATACTTTGCATCCTCTGTAAACCCCCTGTATATCCGTGTAATCTCCCGCCACTCACCACCAGCTGTCATACTGTTCACTCCACTAGATGGCTGCTCTACCAGGTACCCAGGATTTTCTCAGAACTTGGTAGAGCAGCTTTCTCCTATTTTGCGCCCTGGTCATGGAATAACTGTGTAAAGACTGTAACTGAAGAGTGCAATTGCTATTCGTAAACTGGATTTCTTTGGGAAATTGTGTGCTATCTTGGCCAGGTCTGCCTCAAAAATATGTTAATCTCGAGGGATTTCCTGGTTAAATAAAGGTTAACCACTTAACTGGCGCCCAGAAAAGTGGCAATTTTAAACTTGAACTTGAGGACTGCATATTTTTTTGGAAAAGCGTATCTTTATACTTTATACGTATAGCACATGCATAATAAGCCGGGTCTCTTTTGAAAGATAACATTCTGAAGTTTCTTACACAATAAAGAAAAATCACTTTTAGTGCTAATGAAGTAACATAGGTCTGAACTTGAGTTGTAGAAAAACTTGTTTTTCTGTAGTAGTTGCAATATCCAAAAATAGTATATCCAAAAAAGTCTTATGTAGTACATGTCCAAATTTCATAGAGATCCGTTTGGAAATTAGTGATTAGGAGTGATTTTGGTAAACTGTGTAAAAAAAAAGAAAGCTCTCCTGGATTCCATTTCCTCATTGACTTCAATTCATTCTTCGGTTTTTTTCTCTTCCTGTTTTCGCTCGTGGCTTTTCACCTACTGTAGATCCCTGAATCGCACATCCCCACCTGGGGTATCATTGGAAAGCCACACTCATTGGCTACAAAATCTTCGAGATCGGCAAATGCTTGACGGAGCTAGAGCCCCAGGAGTCCGGGGTTGTAATCCGACTCTGCCGTGTACAATGGCGCACGCCTCACATATCGGCATGTAACTCGAGAACCGCAGGACAGATTTGGCAACAAATAGGGCTTTAATTCTATATATATTGTATTTAAGAAATCGCCAGACGCTCGCAAAGTGGTGTGTCGCGCCGGTGGACAAATCGTCCTAAAGAGGGCCCGGGCCATTGCCTGTTAAATAAAAAATAGGACAGAAAACTCTGCCACTACAGTACTACTTCAACCTAGTGTATTAGCCACAATCCAACCTGGTCTATTAGTGAAGCCTAGCTTCCATCCTGTCCTCCATGTCTGAATAAAGCTCTGCCTTGAGGTCCGGAAATGAAGTCAGCCCTATAAAAACAGAGTCCTCTCTGGAGGCCTGGTACACAGGCCTGACGTGAGCAGCAGGAGCCCCAGAGCTCTCGTCGCATGCTGCCTGATTACTTATACCCTCCTGCTCTGCAGGCAGCTGCTAATAACATGTGGGAATTGAGCTACGATACAGCAGAATACCTGGGCTGTCCTCACCTGAACTTGCCTACACTGTTCAACTGTTTGGGGGGGTAAAAATAGGCCACTCTCGTAACAGCGAGAGAGGGGGAGATGCCACTCCATAGTAAAAAGCCTTGTAATAAAGGAGTGGCCAGCCAGACCGAGGTGTAATCAACTCATGGGGCTCTCGTTGGAATGAACTGGCTTGTTGTTGGGATGCAGTGAAGCCACTGGTCCCTTGGAGATGGGGTCATTTTCAAGAGTTGTCTTGGAGAGAGAGGGTGTCTATTTCAATAGCCAAACAACTTGCCATAACAAGGCTGAAATTAACCAAAACAAAAGACCAACCGAAAAGAGATGCCCTATAGATAGGGTTAAATATAGAGTTGGATTTAATTTAAAAGCGGTGGCTCAAAACCGCCAGACGAGACATTTGGGAGCTTTGCTGAACGACTAGGGCCTGCCAAAGGTGCAGTAGCCAGATTCCACCAGCTGATCTGCTCTACATTTATCATAGATTCAAGCTAGGGCTGGGCGATATGGCCTAAAAATAAAATCCCAGATTATTATTTTTTTAAATCCGATTTACGATTTTAATCGATTCTTTTCTCTTGAAAACTAGAAACAAATGATCAAACCAAGATGAATGTCCCTATTGGGATTAATAGTGCAATAACTTGCTTTTTCACCAAACTTCACTTAAAACAAATAAAAGGTGCCTCTTGATCATCAAACAAGAATGAATTTCCCTATTGGGATTAATAAAGTGCAAATCTAACTTCCACCAAACATCACTTTTTGTAAAAAGGTGACTTAAATTATTTTATCTTTTTTTGAAAATCGATTAAAAAAAATTTAAATTGTCCTAAATCATTAATCGATATTATCGATTAATCGCCCAGCCCTAATTCAAGCCAAACGCCCCCTCCCTCCCTCCCTCCTCCTCCTGACCAGATAACCACAACAACGGTGAGGCAGAGCTGGCAGAGGAACAGACACAGCTAACCGATCGACAGGCAGAAAGAAAAAAAAACAATCAACATTTGCAGCGGCCTCCTTCCTTGACCAAATCCCTCTGCCAGATTATGTGATTGTGTACAAGGCTGCTGCTGTAGAAGCTTCTTCAAGTAAAGTCTAAAAATGGTAACAACAACAACAACAATAACAGCGCCACCTGTAGCTGTAGGGAGGTGTCCTGCACAGGGCGGAAGGAAGCACAACCAAGAAAGGGAGAAGAAGAGTGCTATACTTCTCTTGGATTTAACTAGTTTCTCCTCATGCAGCTTTGATCAGATTTATGGATGATGTCAATGAAATATGCGTTGCTAGGAAACAACCTGGACTGCAGTTGATTTCCTATTGCTGTGTTTCTTAATATCAACAACTGGAAAGGAAATCAAACATAGTCCTGTTCTAGAACGCTGGTTTGTGTTTGTTGCTGTTGTCGTCAATTTGAGTAATTTTCGTGAGGAGCAGCCAATGTTACATATATGGCTGCTTATTTTATTCCTTTTCTTCATTATATACTTTGCATATGTTGTTCTCCTCTCCTTTGCCTTCTTGTACTTGTTATTGGCTCTTGTTTTGAACGTGACATCTATCCGTGACTATATTCCATTTTTTCGCTATAGTTTAGTTTAGTTTAGTTTACTCAGTTTATTTGATCAGGGACAGTGCATAAATATGCCAACATTAGCAGGGTTGCTAGTTTTCAGTTGTAGTCCCTGGGCTAGATGTTTAAGCCAGAAAAGAAACAGAAAAATAGAAGGATATTAAAGCTAATATAAAGCTAATATTAAAACATATTCTGTACATTCACTCTCTAGGCATTCGTGCATCTATAAAAAAACAGTGTACATGGACAAAAACAAGCTATACAGTACATGTATAAACACTGTATAGGCAGGCACACATATGGCAGGCACACATATACATAATCATAAATCACATAACCACATAATCACAATAAGGACAGTCAGGCTAGTAGGCAAGCATACGGGGGCTGGGCAGCTGGACTGTGACGTGACTTGCTAATGGTGTGATTTTGATAGTGTTTGCCTTATGTCTCTGATTTTGTTTTGAGTTTATTTTCTAGAACATGTTTACATGTATCTTGTGACGTTCATATATGATTATGGACATTGAAGGGCTTTCTACAAGCCCTTTGGGCATCGTTCCCTCCTAGCACTGTTTTTTCTTTAAAAAATTTGCTAAATAAATCAACTAAACTAAACATCCTGGTACCTTGGATGATAGACACTGTTACGTCCACAACAAACAAACATTTGGCTCAACCGTGTGACCATATTAAGAGGACAAATACCAAATATTACCAAAACTATGGGAGACTGGAGCTTTGCCAAACAGAACCCCCCCCCCCCCCCCCTAAACTACCAAGACAGTGTCTAACTTAAAACTACCAAAACAAAGCCACAAAAACTGGACGACCAGACCTCCAGCTTAAAAAAAAAGCTATCCTCTATCCTAAGGGCACATATAATGGCCACCCACTAATCACCAGATCAGGACCACCTGAGAGAGAAAGAGAGGATAGAGGGAAGAACACACAAGGGGGAGGAAGGCGCGTAACAGAGGCCTAATATAGGACTCTTCCCATCAGCAGGCAGAGTTCTTCTGGTTTTAGTTCCCATAGAAACGGGGCAGGGGCCCAGGGGGCATGAGGGGCCAAGCGTTCACGCCGTTTTGCCGCGGTGTAATGTGTGGCTAACGGATCTTATGACAGGTGGTGTCGAGACTCCTGCCACTGGCCCCCCCACCAAGACACACAGCCACCACAGTAGCCTACAGAAAGCACACACCTCTGTAACACGGTTTCTCGTAGTCTGGGGTTCTTTTCCGTTATATCCCTATGCGTTTGCAACACCGCCAGAACCAAAATGGCCACTGCTAACATCAACTGGATATCTCTCCCAAACACCACCATGGGTCAGCACGTAAAGCGTGACACCACCGTCGGTGCATAATTGATGGCTCAACACATGAGCTACTGTGTTTTTCGGTGGATCGGGTGTCTCAGACAACAGTGACAATCAGCGAGTCCAGTGTTTAGACGGCACACCCTAGGGAGTAATTGTCTGGAGGCATTACTGAAAGGAGACGACAACGGTTGCTATGTATCCCACAGGTCTTTGCATTTATGAGTAGGCCTATTCTTCTACATGGTACCAAAATCAGTGTTATCACTAAATGAGTAAAAAATTCTTAAAAGAAGAAAGAAAAAATGCTAGGCCTATATTTTCAAAAATTACCACAAGTTCCGGTGTTGCGGCCCGGCCAACAAGTTGCGACTTAATCACAGCCGTAACGAATAAATCTTAACATCAAAATGTCACATCTCAACATCCGTACTGGATATCCGCAAGCCACTTGAGAAACAAGTAATGAAACAAATTTGTCACAATTGAACCAAGCTTGACAAGCTGATTCAACACCCGCTAGCACAGGTTAAGTCAATGTTCATCTCCCATAGCGAACGATCAACTGGTCCTGTGAATTTGTTTAGATTTGAAAGCCTCCTTTGACGTCTCCTTTCAGGGGAGCTTCTAGGTAATCGTACGCCTGCCTTTTGTGCCACGAGGATTGGTGCAGTGACAGGCAACACCGTATGCGCTGACAGTTCTACTGTAAATGGCGTGACGTGAAGTGTTGACTCAGGATCATGAAACTTGTTTTTTTGTTGCTGATATGGCATTTTGGCAGCGGCAACGATTATGACCGGGGGCGCCGCAAAGGTGATACTAGCTCAACTATGACAGATAAGACGACGGGTCGGATAAATGAGAACGTTGGTTGTACAGCATGAATGATCTGCAGTGGGGGATATCAAACGACATATACAGTAGGCCTATTTGCCAACCCGGGTTAATGTGGGAGTAGTAAGTTATGTCTGTTCCAGGTTCATGAGAATGTAAATGGGGGGAATAGAAACCTACTATTCCCAGACGTACAGTACGGTATGTCAACAACCAAAAAAGTTCTACTGTGACAAATGCTGGGGTCTTAACACATTCAGCGCCAGAGCTATATACGTTATATATACAAAACACATAATCCACGCTGCTCAGAGTGTCCCCAGTCAATGTGGTATAACGATACTGCATGCCCGAGAAGGAAAACCTGGACCGGACTTTTTTTTTTGATGCACAGTCCCAGCCAATCCAATCCAATGATGTGCAATACCATCCGGGAGACGATAGGCGGCGGTATTAGCCCTTTTGCTAGCTCAGACCCATTCCCAACGATAACATCAGGTTGGATGGATGAAAATGAATGGATATCGCTAATAAAAGAAATAACAATTAAAACCTGACTATACTCGTGATCAGTGATGGGAATAACGGCGCTATAAGTAACGGCGTTAGTTTTTTCAGTAATGAGTAATCTAACGGATTACTCTTCCAATCTTAATAACGCTGTTACCGTTACTGCAAAAAAATGTGGAGCGTTACTATGAATGAACCTGTTTCTTTCATCAGACAGATATCTGCGCTGAGAGGCATCTGTTCTTCCTTGTTTAGTGGGCAGTGCGCGAGACAAGCACAAACATGCTGACGATTGGCTGAGGTTGAGTAAAATGTCATGGTAAGCCAATGAGAGGTAGAGGTGGGCGGGTGCCTCCAGAGTCTGACACACAGCCACAACACGAGCGATTCAGTCAGCGTGAGACTGCGGGTCCGTGTAGTGTACGTTTTGAGCCCAAATAATCCAAAACGAATCCAACGGAACAACACAAGCGAGCAGTCAGCCTGAGACCGCGGGTCCATGAGGTTAGTCTCACTTGGTCCCACAGCAACATTAAAATAGTTTAGATTTGTGTATGTTGTTTATGTAAAAAAATAGAATATTGAAAGTAACGCAATAGTTACTTTCTGAAGTAACTAGTTACTTTTATAATTTGTAACTGAGTAAGTAATTTAGTTACTTTTTGGAAGAAGTAACTAGTAACTGTAACTAGTTACTTTTTAAAAGTAACTTGCCCAACACTCCTCGTGATTGGCGCTCAAGCGTCGGCGAGTTAACCCGACTATACTCGGGTCTGGCGTCCAATGTGTTAAGGAAAGTTAAAAAGGAACACAGCAACATTATGGGAAGACAAGACAGACTTTCAGACAAGAAGATAGATACCGTTTTCCTTTCTGTGTTTTCAGCTATCCGGCTAGTGGATAGCCAAAAACACCTCTCACCTCAAAATGTATTATCGGCTATTGTAATAATTCTGCCTCATGAACATTGGCAAGCTTTCCATTTTTGCACAAAATGAGTTCCATTCTATCACAAAAATGATACGTAATTATTTTACGATTAATTGCGAATTGTTTCATGTTGAGCTATATATTGTGGATGAATACACCATGCAGGGGAGGAAACTAACTTTTTGGCTTACCAGCCAACTGGCGAGTATCTGATTTTTTTTACCAGACAAACTGATTTTTTACCAGCCCAAAAAAATCGCTAATTGTGATAATTACTTCTTTGTATGTCTTTGTCTAAATTGATTTTCAATCATAGTAAAAATCACACCGTGTCTCTACTCTTTAAAATATTTATTAGCATAAAACATTAATAACAGTCTCTACTCTTCACAATATTAGCATACAACATGTATTAATCACACTGTCTCTACTCTTCAAAATATTAGGATATCACATATTAACATGAAAGAGGGAACTATTCTGGACTGGGTTGGGCTGAACTAGGCAGTGAAAGATGCTGGGCTGGACTGGACTAGGTTGGACTGGTCTAGGTTGGACTGAGTTGGGCAGTGAAAGAACCAAGCATTTCACTGTAATGTAATAGCTAAATAAAACAACTTGACTTGTTACATTTGCACTCTGGTTGGATGCCAAATGTATTCTGGTTGTACTGTACTTGTGCTGTAAGATGACAATACATTGGAACCGAATCGACAACGCTAGGGGTTCAGCAGGTGTATTCTGAATGCCAAGTATGACAACATCACCGTTGTGAAGGGCATATGGGCGAGTGGTGATATGGGGGGAAACCCGGTAATAATAAAATGTCACTCGGCTGCATTTAAGCAAAGCCGCTCAGTATAGTCCACTATGTTGAACGCGCGTTATGGTAGCTTGTTACATGCTAGGTAGCTAGCCGGCTAATGCTGGTGCCTGGTTGACTTGTCATTCTCATCCGACTCGAAGGAGACGCGTCGCATGCTATTGTTCGCCCCCATGTCAGACCGCACTGATATCCGAAAGCGACGACACTACATGTAATTATTTTCATCCACTGATGTGTTTTTGTCTAAGTTTGTCTACGTTGTCAAGCCGGTGGCAGGAGTCTGTAGGTCCGCGCGCAGTGATCTGTCCACTTCCCCTAGATGGGCGGCATCTTCTAGAAAATGAGTGTTCATTGGAGGAGCTTAGAGCGCATCTGTACAACGATGATGTTCATTGGTTATGGTTGGATTGAGGCGCAAATGGGAGGAATCAAGGGGGGAGTCAGAGTTCGGCTTGTGCCAGTGAGCGAATCAGCAGATTGCAGAATGATTTTTTTGTTTGTTTTGTAATTACAAGTACTCGCCAGACTGGCGAGTGCTCTTCATGAATTACTCGCCAAACGTAAAAAATACTCGCATTTGGCGAGTAAAGTGGCCTAATTTCCTCCCCTGACACCATGCCAATGTTCATACTTTATTTGTTTTAAACGAGACGAGTTAGAAATGTGTCCATTGGAAATACATTGCAATTTCAAGCGAGGTGGACCGGCCGGAAACAACAATGACGTAACCACTACCAGTGTTTCCCACAGGATTTTGTGAGACTGTGGTGGTGGGTGAACCTTGGGCCTTCTAGGGGGGTCCGGGGGCATGCCCCCCCCGGTTAAATGCATCAATCTGGTGCACTTTGAGAGCAAAATAAAGAGGCTAGATCTATGATGAACTTTGTGCTCAAAACACAAAATCGACTAGAGCAGTGCTTCCCAATCCTCTACTCGAAGCACCCCAGCCGTTCAATGTATTTGTTAAATTCCACCACCAGCACACCTGATTCAACTTAACTAGCCCTTTATTAGTTGAATCAGGTGGTGGAATTGAACAAATACATGGAACGGCTGGGGTGCCTCGAGGAGAGGTTTGGGAACCTGGGCCCTCATTCATCAACGTCTTCTACGCACAGATCTGTGCTTACCCTGTGCGTACGATCATTTCTAAGCAAAGAGTGGGATTCATCAATTTCAATTTGAACTTGACTCCGTGCTTACATCTACGCACAGGTCGGACCTGGCGTACCTGACGCCCAGTGGTAGAATATATTATTACAACAAGGAAATGAGCTTCTGTGCATAATAACACTGGCATGTTCCGTACGAACCGTAGTTCATTATAGTTCATTGTAATATAGCAACAGTAGTGTAATTATGGTCAAAACCCTATAAATAGCATTTGGAATAATAGATCTTTCTCTCAGAATGAATGCAGCATGGTTTATATAGCGTTATCGGAATATACGGGGTGTAGGCTACTGACTGACTGCGCTCCGCGTAGCTTGATTGATTGATTGAAAAGTTTATTAACAGATTGCAGAATGGGTACAGTTAGGGATGTCCCGATCCGATCACGTGATCGGGATCGGGGCCGATCACGTGATTTTCCGAAGATCGGGATCGGCAAAAAAAAAAAAAAAAAAAATTTTTTTTTTTTTTTTTTTTTTTTTTTTTTTTATTCAACAAACATGCCCATGTTCACGTCTTAAACTCATACTGAGGCCTTAGTTTTGGTTTTAAATTGCATATCATCATTCATTTATTTATTGTCACAGAGCAGAAGAATTTTGCCAAAACAAACCAATAGTATCCAGCTGCAGAACGGCAGACCAGCCACAATCTCAGACCCAAATAATTTTTATTTAAATTTTTTTTATCCCAATTTCTCACATTACATTCACCCTGAATGTTGACGTTATCCAGGTGAAAAGTTAACTTCATAAATCATTTGATGTATAATTAAATCAAAGGAAATGCGTTTGGGTCTGAGAGTGTGGCTGGTCTGCTGTTCTGCAGCTGGATACTATTGGTTTGTTTTGGCAAAATTCTTCTGCTCTGTGTGACAATAAATAAATGAATGATGATATGCAATTTAAAACCAAAACTAAGGCCTCAGTATGAGTTTAAGACGTGAACATGGTCATGTTTGTTGAATAAAAAAAATTAAAAAAATAATTTTGATCGGATCGGGAAATATCGGTATCGGTAGATACTCAAAATCACATGATCGGGATCGGATCGGGAGCAAAAAAACGTGATCGGGACATCCCTAGGTACAGTACAGTACAGCTCAGTACATACAATTGTTAATTGGGGATGCAGACCAACTTTCGTCTTGTTTACATCAGGGTCCCCCATTTTCAATTCATCATAAATCATAAAGCTCAACTCGTTATTATTTTGCGCACAGACCGCAGAAACACGGGAACGTTTTGATTATATTTAAAAGGCTTTACGTTAAACGAAACAAGTGGAATTTCGAAGCTGTAAGCAGAATACAAGTCATATGAATATAGTGTTCTTCCCCCTTTTTACTGTATAAGAAAGAATAGAAAACGCATTGCAATGACACTATAGTGGACAGACTATGTATATGATGGGATTCAAGTTCATGTATTGAAAGACAGGCTACATCATACATGCAGTGAGATTCATTGTTCTTGTATATGCTCTCGACTCTATTATTGTTTATATAGGCTACCCAATACTGACATCAAAATAGATTGTAGTATGCCTCTAGAAATCATATGCAGCAGGTAGAAAATTGACGGGAGATCCATCGCGATTTGGAATAAAATTGAGGAGAACTTTAATCCATGGGGTATTAATCAAACAACACGGGAAAAGGCAGTCATATTCCAGCGCGGTCTTTATTAGCCGACAACAAAATAGATGCATCTAAAAATCATATAGCCAATCGAACACAACTAATAAAGGCATTCATATTACAAGCACGGTTATAATGACACACAACCAACGCCAAACAGTGGTCAACGAACGGTCTTTATTAGTATTTTGAGCTGTCCAGGCAGAATTGCAGCAATGGTCTTAGGGAGCCGTTGATATCTGACATCACCGTTTACAAATCCGCCTTTTATTTATCCCACAATACGCGATAGTGTCTTCTTGGTTCGACAGCAGTGAATTCTCCGTGGAGTTTCTCGGAGTCCCGCTCGGGTCGGTCCATTATTTCACATCCCATGGGGGGTGTTTCCTCATTTTCATGACCATATATGGATAATCATGCACGAGCATTGACGGTAGAACAAAGTGGTATTCATCATGACAGGTGTGCGTAGAGCCTGCGTACGCACGTGTGATGAATGCCGACTTCCCTGTGCGTACGCTAGTTCTACATTCCGTGCTTATGTGTGGAAGTAGGTCAAGTTCTACGTCCACGTTGATGAATGAGGGCCCTGGACTAGAGCATACATTTGAGCCATCAAAGAAATTAAGCAAAAGTGGTTACCTGTGTTGAACTGGTTTATTTTTTAGAAAATAAAATAATATACTGGATTACTATTACGACTACTACCACTGCCAATACTACTGATATTGCTACAATACTACACCTCCATATAGGCCTTTATGCTTGCTCAGTCCCCGATCCAAGAAGAAAACTCACTAGGTGCTAATAAGCAGTTGTATTGGACAAGTGAAATCGAGAAGGTCAGCATGTGTGTAAATAATTTAAACATAAAAACGACTAACAATACGTTTCCAAATGTGATTCCAATGTTCTACAACATTAAGAGAGGACTGTTGGCTCTGCTTGGTTCCCAGGCTAATACTTTGACCAAACCCTGTGAACTGCCTGAGGCTTTGTGGAATTTACAGTTAGTGTACATCGACTTGGGAGCAGGAGCGAGAAGGGGGGTTTGGGAGGATTTGATGGGGGGTAGGCAACAGTCGGGGTACAACCGCGTGCCAGTTCACAATAGAAACCAGCATCTCCTCCCTCCAAAACCCCTTCAATCGACACCCCCCCAATCGACACCAGCCCCCCACCCACCCACTCAACACTTAATTTGCGATCCCTCACAGACCGAATTCTTTTGATGCGCCCGCGTGCGGCTGAATTTATGCGCACTCATGAAAATCCATGTGCATTACAGTGACAGAGTCCCAATGGAAATATGGTAATCATAAGCTCCGTTTTCTTTTGTTTTCTTTTTCACTTTGGCGGCCCGGGAAGATCTGAGGGCGGCACAAACCCACTAAACAGCACATCCGGCTCCGCATGTGTCTCCCCATTGCAGAGAGACGAGCCACAGAGAGAGTGGCGTCCTGACCAGCCCCAAAACAATGGACAAAGGCCTGATGGAAGACACTCACCATGGAGAGATGGAGAGATGGATGGAGGGATGGAGGAAGAAAAATTGGGGGAAAGGGAGCGCAGCGGGAGGTGCCCGTCAAACTCAGTAAATCATCATGGTAATGTGCAGCAGGCCTGCCATGTGAGCATCACACACACACACACACACACACACACACACACACACACACACACACACACACACACACACACACACACACACACACACACACACACACACACACACACACACACACACACACACACACACACACACACACACACACACACACACACACACACACACACACACACACACACACACACACACACACACACACACACACACACACACACACACAGCCACTTACAGCCGCCAAAACATGTGCATTATCTGCAAAGTCTACATATAGTATCAAACACTTGGAAACACATAAAAAACCCAGCATATTGATCCCACGTAACACATTTACTCATGCATTTATTGAACTTTAAAAATGTATTTAAAAGTGACTTTTTAACAGTGGATTTCCTTGAACTTTAAATAAAATTAAACTGAAAAACAAAAGCATGACCTGGTTCAAAGACTTGACCTGGCTTAACATTTGTATTAAAATGTGATTAATTGCCCAGTAGCCCTAGTTCCTATCATTACTCCGTAGGCTACACCGAAGCAGTGGCATGGATCAATTAAGCCAGCTTGTTAATTGACATGTTAGAGCCGCCAGAGAATCATCATGTATTATAGCCCACAGCAGCACTGTGTCTCAGATGAATACACACATTCTTCTCTCTTCTTTTTTCTACAATTGGGAGAGAAACAGCGAAGGAGAGAAGGTTACCAAAATGAGAGACTGCTAATGGAACATACAGGAATTGAACTGAGATAGAGAGCTACAGAGAGAGAGAGAGAGAGAGAGAGAGAGAGAGAGAGAGAGAGAGAGAGAGAGAGATATGTCAGTAGGGTCATGTAGAGGTGGATGATAAAAAGAAAAAGAAAAAAGGGAGTAGACAGACCAGGGGGAAGACCAGAGGAAGAGAGGAAGGGGGGGTGGCATTGGAGGGGTGGAAAGGAGGAGTGTGTGTGACTGTGTGTGTGGGTGGGGGGAGCGTGGTATGATAGTGGAAGGCTGGAGAAGAGGAGTGGGGGGGGGTATGGTAGTGGAAGACTGGAGAAGGAAGAGGAGTGAGGGGGGTATGGTAGTGGAAGACTGGAGAAGGAAGAGGAGTGGGGGGTATGATAGTAGAAGACTGGAGAAGAGGAGTGGGGGGGTATGGTATAATAGTGGAAGACTGGAGAAGGAAGAGGAGTGGGGGGGGTATGATAGTGGAAGACTGGAGAAGGAAGAGGGGTGGGGAGGTATGATAGTGGAAGACTGGAGAAGAGGAGTGGGGGGGTATGGTATGATAGTGGAAGACTGGAGAAGAGGAGTGGGGGGGTATGGTATGATAGTGGAAGACGGGAGAAGGAAGAGGAGTGGTGGGGGGGGGGTATGATAGTGGAAGACTGGAGAAGAGGAGTGGTGGGGGGGGTATGATAGTGGAAGACTGGAGAAGGAAGAGGAGTGGGGGGGGTATGATAGTGGAAGACTGGAGAAGAGGAGTGGGGGGGTATGGTAGTGGAAGACTGGAGAAGAGGAGTGGGGGGGTATGGTATGATAGTATAACGCTGGAGAAGGAAGAGAAGTGGTGGGTATGGTATGGTAGGGGTGGACGGTATGGTCTAAAATTTATATCACGGTATAATTTGAAGCATAGACGGTAACGGTATATATCACGGTATGATAGTGGAAGACTGGAGAAGAGGAGTGGGGGGGTATGGTATGATAGTGGAAGACGGGAGAAGGAAGAGGAGTGGTGGGGGGGGGGTATGATAGTGGAAGACTGGAGAAGGAAGAGGAGTGGGGGGGGTATGATAGTGGAAGACTGGAGAAGAGGAGTGGGGGGGTATGGTAGTGGAAGACTGGAGAAGAGGAGTGGGGGGGTATGGTATGATAGTATAACGCTGGAGAAGGAAGAGAAGTGGTGGGTATGGTATGGTAGGGGTGGACGGTATGGTCTAAAATGTATATCACGGTATAATTTGAAGCATAGACGGTAACGGTATATATCACGGTATCATCGTTTTTGATAAAAAAAATAATTATTTTATTTTATATTCTTTTTTAATTTTTTTTATAAAATATATATATTATATAATTAGACTTGTACTTGTATTATCTGCGAGACATCGCCACCACGCAACAAGCTCCACTGTCTGTGTGTACTCTAGTAGCCTCCAGCTACGGCCAGGATTCTCCGGAGCTGCACCTGGACCTATACTCGAGTAGCCTCGAGCAGAGCTACGGCCAGGATTCTCCGGCGCTGCACCTGGACCCTATTGGTATAACGTTACTTAACTGTGCTCAGCAAGCCCTCAGCTCGAATACGCATTGAATCAGTGTTATAAGACATTGATATCAGGAGCTATCTGTAGCTACTGCTAGCCGGATATATAACTTTAATACAACGCCTCAGTGAATTATTTAGTTCAATGGGACATTTCGTTTTGAACGGTGAACTAACTTGCGCTAACGTGAGCTAACAGGTAGCATACACGTCTCTACTAGACTTTGTGGAGCGTTTGTTGATGTCAGGAGCTATCGGTAGCTGGCCGACTAGATACCGTTCGGTTAGACAATGCCTCATCATGTATTAAACTAAAAGTGAATAGTTGACTGGGTCATTTTGTAACGGTAGCTAAGTTAACGTTAGCTCAGGGAGACGCCGCCGTCCTCCTGTGTCCTGTCCCACTAGACTACTAGACCCGTGTTTACATGCGTGCGGTAGGGGCTGGCACGCCCACTGCGCGAAGCCTCCTAAATAACTTTTTCCAGTTCGCACATATCTATTATCTATGACTAATTCTATCTATTTTTAGGGGCAAATGCGAGTGAAATAGTCGCGCTGTGGTTACATGACGTCATTGCTATTTTAGAGCTGCTCTACCGGTTACACGGTATAGTCAAAATCCATACCGTAGAGCAAATTCATACCGTTTATACCGTATACCGTTTATACCGTCCACCCCTATGGTATGGTATGATTAGTGGAAGACTGGAGAAGGAAGAGGAGTGGGGGGTGGAGGGGGTAGGTGCGAGTCAGAGCTACACAGACAGTATCTGTTTTACTCATTTATAATGAGGAGGAGGAAAAGGAGACTAAATAGTGGAAGCTTGCCACAATATGCATGCAAACACACATATAGCCTATACACACACACAGCTAGGGCTGCACGATTTTGGGAAATAATCTAATTGTGATTTTTTTCTGACAGATATTGCGATTGCGATTCAATTTGCGATTATAATATATTTATTTTTAAGCAGCCCCACAGAGGTTTATTGTAAAATGCGGCTTATATCTGGCCTACGCGGTGGGTCTGTTCGGGAGCCTGAACATTTTTCTTTTTACCTGGGAATCAATACCCAGGGCTCTACGCTAACCTTTTTCCCAAGGAGCACATGTGCTCCTAAATGAAAAAAATTAGGAGCACACAAAGAAATTTAAGAGCACACAAAAATATTTAGGAGCACAGTGAAAATATTTCAACAGTTTATATATTTTTTTCAAAAATAAATGTATATTTGTACTGTGCATGCGTGTGCAAACGGGACACACATCTGTGCAATAGCACATACCACCAAAGTCACTGGCCCACTGTGTGCATGTGTGTGTATCTGCCTGTGCAAACGGGAATGGGACACAGACTGTAACGCCCTCTATTGCAATGATGACTCAACCCGTTTTTGATCTTTACTGATTGGCTTTATTTCCGTTCGAAGAGAACATCTTTATTCCGAACCGTAAAACTGTGAAAACATACATGAAATACAATAAATCACTGATCAAACCATAACAACATACATACATATTATCTCTACTTGTATAGGAGTGGCCCCGGTCTTTGCAAGGTTGGTTGTTTAACCCACTGAACTTAACCTACAAGCACATTACGGCCCCAAACGTACCTTGTTGACTGCATGCAATATGAGAGGAAATTTAGCAGCTCTGGTGTCGGTGTGTCTCGGCTGATGGTGGTGGAGGAGTGAAAGATCGACCCTTGTAACCTCTCTCTATTTATACACAGTGGCGCGAAGTTCTGGAAGGTCCTGCTATGACATCACTGCGTCATCCTCAAACTTCCAGAACGTTCTAGCCTGTTCTAACCGGTGCTACTATGACATCATACTGAAGCGTAACTTGAATTACACTGTGACACGACTGCAGTTACACAGACATTTGAACTATTAAGTGATTAATGCCTACTGTGGCAAAGTTGTAGGCCAACAACTAGGCCTAATAAAGTACGCCTCTGTTTGTGTCAATACTGACTTTGTTTGTGTCAATACTGACTCAGCGCCATGGTGGTGTAGTGGTTAACACTGTCGCCTCACAGCAAGAAGGTCCAGGGTTCGATTCCCGCTTGGGGACCAGGTTTCCATGATGCCAGGTACCCAGGTGGGGTATCTCCCAGGCCTTTCTGTGTGGAGTTTGCATGTTCTCCCCGTGCTCGCTAGGGTTTCCCCCCGATAAGATAAACCCAATGGAAAAACATGCACAACAGATCGCTAATGCTGTGGCGTCCTTGACGAAGACGGACAGGAGCACTTGGATTGGTCCCCAGGTGTCCATACTGACTCTGTTTGTGTCAATACTGACTCTGTTTGTGTCCATACTGACTCTGTTTGTTTGTGTCCATACTGACTCTGTTTGTGTCAATACTGACTCTGTTTGTGTCAATACTCACTCTGTTTGTGTCAATACTGACTCTGTTTGTGTCAATACTGACTCTGTTTGTGTCAATACTCACTCTGTTTGTGTCAATACTCACTCTGTTTGTGTCAATACTGACTCTGTTTGTGTCAATACTCACTCTGTTTGTGTCCATACTCACTCTGTTTGTGTCCATACTGACTCTGTTTGTGTCCATACTGACTCTGTTTGTGTCAATACTCACTCTGTTTGTGTCCATACTCACTCTGTTGTGTCAATACTGACTCTGTTTGTGTCAATACTCACTCTGTTTGTGTCAATACTGACTCTGTTTGTGTCAATACTCACTCTGTTTGTGTCCATACTGACTCCGTGCTTTCTAAAAGCTTGAAACTGGAAAACAAGGCAGTGACAATGGTAGGGCTGTATGTAGAATCAGGAGCATTTCAAAATAAGAATGAATAAAAAACAGAGCAGGTTGGAGTGGTGGAGCTGAGGCTGCACGGACCCCTGCCGATAACAGCACTGATTAAAATGATATCACCTCTGAGAGATAGAAAAGCATCCAAGCGCCTTTGATATATAGAGAAATAATGAGTGTGTGTGTGTGTGTGTGAGAGAGAGAGAGAGAGAGAGAGAGAGAGAGAGAGAGAGAGAGAGAGAGAGAGAGAGAGAGAGAGAGAGAAAGAGAGAGATGAGAGAGAGAGAGAGAGAGAGAGAGAGAGAGAGAGAGAGAGAGAGAGAGAGAGAGACAGAGAGACAGAGAGACAGAGTGAGGGCTAGACAGTAAGAGAGAGTGTGTAATAAGGCTGGAGATATACCAGATATGAAGGTATATCGTCATGGATGGTATGGATTTTCACTATACCGTTGTTGACCATGATATAGTACTGTACATATTGTAAATATATATATATATAAACACCATTGTGTTCCATGTCAAAAAGTGCAAATCAGAGGCTGGGAAATATGTTTTATTTTCTTTTATTTGTTTAATTCAGCTTAAAGCTGCTGGTGCCTCTGGGCGTCTGTGGAAGACTCTGCATGAGATAGAAAAGTGAGGCAGAGCGTGCTCTATATCTGCTGGGCAGGTAAACTCACTCTACTGAGTTGCCTACTGTAGCTTTAATAAAAAATATAAAACTTGAGTGAAACTACAGTGGGTAGCCTAAGGTAAATAATACATATAGTGCAAAGACATGACATTAATGTCAACAAAATTAAATGAACAACAAATTGTATATGAGCTATGTCAAATAAACTTCTGGCTGAGATACAACTTATTTGTACGTTAAACGAGTGTGTTTATTCCCTTTCACAATAATGTTATGGCATGTCAGTACACAAGGTGCCGTTAACCAACCTTACTGTTTCCTGTTCATCACAGCCTAGCTGCTTATGCTAACTCTCTGATTGGTTACAGAGTATGTCCATCTACTTGTATTACCCAATGCCTTGACAGGCTAAAATCCAGTACAACAAGCAACAGCGTATCCCACAGCAAATCTGTTGGTTTTAAATTAGAACCTAGCATAAACGTGCCTTTGCAGAAACAACAGCTTTGCGGATAACCAATCCGTCAATTCCAAAAGTTCACCCTCTTCAAACCTTTCTGTCTGTCAAAACGGACACAAATCTGGCTGAGACCTCATCAGCCCTGTCCAACAAATGGATGTGCTGGCTCTCCCTTGCTATTTGATCAAACCTGACATGCTGCCAAACTGCAGCAGTAGTAGCCTATACTTTTTAGGGACCAAACTGCAACAGTTGTATAGTTTTTTAGGGACAAAATTGCAGCAGTTGTATACTTTTTAGGGACTAAACTGCAGCAGTTTTTTAGGGAACAACTCGCTTGCGCTGCAGCTTGCACCATCTTGTTTTCCCCTCACGGGGAGAAGCTGTCACATGACTACGCCACATCCACACAAGTTGTCAAATGTCATCTCCTGAATCAACAGAGAAACATTCTACTGGAGAGATAAGCTGAACACTCAACCACACAGACAGTGGTGCTGGACAAACACTCTTCATTTAGATGTTTGATCTTCATCATGTTTTTTTTTTTTTTTTTATTTATGACAGTAATGATTTAAAAGACCACAGGATACCTTATTACCATATTACTACCCCAACCCTAATATCACATTGTTATTTGTACTGGAAAACGAAATACTGCTACACCATCCAAATTAAGAAAAATATTGTGATATGATGTTTTAGAGAGAGAGAGAGAGAGAGAGAGAGAGAGAGAGAGAGAGTGAGAGAGAGAGAGAGAGAGA